>NW_007060325.1:503673-583549 GCF_000164805.1 Carlito syrichta
CAGCAGGCCGGAGCCCAGCAGGTCGAGGCTGCGGTGGCCGGAAGCGGCCACTGCACTCCAGTCTGGGCGACAGAGTGAGACTCCAACTCAAAAAAAAACCAAAAAACTCAAATAATGAGATAACACATATAATGAAAAACATTGGTCCCCTGGTCCACCCTTTTTTACCTTTGCATGGTTATTCTCAGAGACAACTCCTTGTAACTGTTTTAGCAGTTTCTTCTTGTGTTTACCTCTGTATTTTTCTATACTATTTATACTACCATTTAAACATTTTTCAATTTTAGTCAGTATATATTGACTTACTAATCCAAATGATGATTTCACTTTTATATTTCACTTGTTATATTTTTCCCTTTCCCCCTTAACTTCCCTTCCTCAGTATAGTTAAAATTTTTGGTTAGTCAGCGTCTTCATTGTTATAATTACATATTATTCATAGCTGAGCCACATTGTGATTATGATTGCATTTACTTTTTTCTATAACTTGTTTTTCTTGGAGTGTATGGGAAATTTTCCTGTCTCCCTTATCTTTATATTTTATAGTATTATATTTTTTATAAATTAATTTCCCTTAATTCTTCAAATTACATTCGTCTTATCCATTGACAGAGCATCTTTGTCTTCATCCTAGAGGCTTTTCCTATAAATTTGTTTTATAAACATTCTTTTTCAAATTTTTTTTTGTCTTTAGAGACTCTTTAATTTACTTTTTGTAGTCCCTCCTAAAGATACTTTTCTTCTCTCTTTCGCTTTCACCCTTGCTTACTTCTTTTTCTTATCTTAATGAATCCTGAGAAGAAAAATAATTGTGTTCTTGCTGCCTGACAAGATACCTCTTTTCCTGGATGGAGGGAGGGTTTTATGGCTCCTCCTTTCATATATTATTTCATCCTATTTCCTTTTTCTAGATATATGTATTGCATGACAGTAATACCAGCATAGCACCTTCTCCTTAATATGCTATTATGTTTGTTTAATTTTTTTTTCAGCATACTTTTCAGTTTCCTTAACCAGAGATAGTGTTCTCTGGTTGCTTTTGAGATATTCTCTTTGTCTTTGGTGTTTTGTAATTTCTTTATAAGTGTCTTAGGATATGTTATGTTGGAGATTCCTCAATCTGATGATTAATGTCTTTCCTTATTTTTGGAAAATTCTCAGTTGATCTCTCTTCAAATGTTGCTTCTTTTTCTCTGTATTATTCTCTTGACTTTATATAAGATGTTGCTAGACTTTCTCATCCTATCCTCTATATTTCTTAATCCGGCTTTTCATTTCCTTATCTGAGTAATTTCTTAAATTCTATCTCCTTTTTTAAACTAATGATTTTTTAATGTGTGTCTAATCTGCAGTTTAACTTGGTTTTTTAAAAAAAGTCAATGCTCATAAAATTTTATTTTTTTCCCCTTCCCCCATATATGCCTGGTCTTTTTTTTTTTTTTTTTTTTTTTTTTGAGTTGGGGATCTCACTGTGTCACCCAGGCTGAAGTGCAGTGGCATGATCATGGCTTACCGCAGCCTCAACCTCTTGGGCTTAGGTGATCTTTCTACCTCAGCCTTCCTAGTAGTTGAGACTACAGGTGCACGCCACCACACCCGCCTAATTTTTTGAATTTTTTTGTAGAGACAAGGTCTTGCTTTATGACTTTGGATTGTGAACTCATCTTCATTGAGGTTTTTTTTTTTTTGTGAGAATTCTTTGGGTCCAGTGTAGTTTTACATTTGTTTCTACTAGGTATCTCAGGGATATTAACTGCCTGAGATCACTCTTTTTATAGATTTCTGATCCTTGAATTTCTTGGATCATGCAGGTAGTAGAAATTTGACTTCAAACCTTTGTGAAGGCTGGTCCACAATTTAAGTTTTTGCTATAGATTTTTTTTTTTATCCACCTAGAACCCAAGCCAACACAAGCTTTCTTGATGAAGAACTTGGTTTTATGAGGGCCTTTTAGTTCTAACTTCCTGTATCTCAGGATTGAAACCTCATTTTTAGCTACTTAATAGATGTATGTTAAAATTCACACACTTTGCTTTTTGAGACTGGCAAATCTCCCCTGGCTGACCATAATGAGTTTCTGTTAATTGCTCTGGATTTCAGTTCCTATTTTGTTCTGGGCCTCTGTGTTTAATTTCTTCCTGTGCATTAAAAGGAATGTTTGTTTTATTTTGTCTGGCATTTTGAGATGTTTGAGGGTGTCTTAAGTCTGGTCCTCCAGAGATTAGACAGATCTGAAGCAGAGACTTCCATGCAAGAGACATTTTATTTGTTTGTTTGTTTTTTGATAATTATCTTGGCAACACTTGTAGGGAAGGGAAGGATTGTGGCAAGATGGGGCAAAAGGAGAAGCTGAACCGTAATGTGGTTGCATTCAAGACTTCATTCAATCCTGTGGGGAGCTATGGACCTGGGATTAAACTTCAGAGATGTCCCAAATTCAGGTATGGGGGTCAGGTCTCTCTACTTCAGGGAGCCCAGCTTGTAACAATATCACTATCATCAATTTGGCCTATGAAAACCGCCACTGAGCTCAGCAATATGGGTACCCTTTTCATCAGTATGTTCCTTACTGCTTTGGGAATGTAATGTCTTTTCAGTCCTCTCATAGAGTGTAGTCAGGCTTTTCCAGCCTTACCTAGTTTATACTCTAGCATGTCTACTTCTCTGACCCTTTCATTCCCTTACTTTATTGTCTGCCACAGCAGTTCTGACATTTCTCCTTCACTTAGTATGGGCCTTAGTATTGTGGTAGTATCGTTTTTAGGGTCCTTGTCATGGTGTTAAATTCTGTACCATGGGAGAGTGCTCTCAGCTAGATAAGCTTCCCTTTATCCAAGTTCACATTGTATTTCTCTTGTTCTAGCATGTTCAGGATCCAGGCCTATATATAGTCTTCTGGACCCTGTGTTACAAGGTGACTAAATTCTGCAACTCTTTCAACATATAGTCCCTTTCCTCAGCAGATTCAGCACTTCCCAAACATGATTACTTGTGATTGGTTTGGAGGCCCGGAATGGAGGTGGAAGTAGGTCCTGGGACACAGTTCATCTTGTGAAGCAGAGGTCTCTGGGTTATCTTCAGTAAAGGGGTGGACTAGTTTCTAGAGGGATAGATAACTCTGGGAGTTTGGAGATTCAAGATCTTTCATTGTGTCATTCAGTGTCCTTATTCTGAGTCTCAGGGCTCTACACCTTCCCAGTCAGAACACTGACCTTGGTGTAATTGACTTGAGGGGGTTGAATATTCAACCTGGAGCTCAGCTACTATTATGTTAAGTTCTGGACCCAAGCCTCCTCTTTTTTTTTTTTGCTTCCTCTTGGTTTTTGAAATGAGTCTCTATAATCTGGCAAGGAAATATTTTGACTTTTGTACTTCACCTTCAATTGGAGATTACTCAGCCTCAGGCTTTTACTGTCTTTGCTTCAGTAGCACTCAGCAAGAGCCATTTGATTCCACAGTCCTTTTTATCACTACTTTCCCCTAACTTCTCAAAGTCTCAGACATTGTAACTGCCAGTGCATTATCCTCCTGCGGTATTTCCTCCCAAAACATTGCTGGTGAAAGTTTTAACAATTTTACTACATCATGCCAGGGGCTACTACATCTCTCACCTGTGATGGGTTGGTTTACATGAGGGCAGTTACTAGAACAAGTCTCTGCTGTTGGCCAGCAGTAGCCAACACTCCAGCTGCTGGGGGATTGAGTTGTTGGGAGCACGATCTGGACAGTGTACTATAGTTTCCTTGATAGGGGTTTTTCAGATATTCCAGTGTGCCTTGTTGCCAGTAACAAAAACTAACCCAAACATATACAGCATGAATTTTTTTTTCCTTGATTCAAGGGGTACATGTACAGGTGTGTTACATAGATATATTGCATGATTGTGAGGTTTGGACTTCTGTTGAGCCTATCACACAGGTGGTAATCATGGCACCCAGTGGGTAGCTTTTAGCCTTTACCCTCCTTCCTTCTGCACTTCAGTGGTGTCCCATTGTCTCTTGTTCTCTGCTTTAGGAGTGCTCCATTGTCTGCTTATAAGGGAGAACATGTGGTATTCATTTTTCTGTTTCTGAGATAATCAGCTTAGAATGATGGTGTGTAGCTGTATCTATGTTGCTGTAGTTGCTGTAAAGGACCTGATATTGTTCTTTTTTATGCCTGTGTAGTATTGCATGGTATACGTATACTGCATTTTCTTTATTCCATCTTCTGTTGATGGGCACCTAGGTTGGTTTCATGTTTTTGATATTGTGGCTAGTGCTGTGATAAGTATGCAAGGGCAGGTTTTTTTTGGTAGTGATTTGGGTACTCCTTTGGGTATATATGCTATAGTGGGATTGCTGGGTCAAGTGGTAAATCTCTTTTTAGTTCTTGGAGAAATCTTCAAACTGCTTTCCACAGGAGTTTAATTAGCTTACATTCCCACCAACAATGTAGGAGCATTCCCTTTTCTCCACAACCTTGCCAATATTTGTTGACTTTTGACTTCTTAATAAAAGCTATTCTGACTCGTGTGAGATGGTTATTTCATTGTGGCTTTGATCTGCATTTCTCTGATGATTAGTGATGTTAAATATTTTTTCATATTGTTGGCTGCTTGCATATCTTTCCTTGAGAAGTGTGTATTCATGTCCTTTGCCCACTTTTTAATGGGGTTATTAGTTTTTTCTGTCAGTTTGTGTTCTATGTTGATTCTGGATATTAGTTCTTTGTTGGATGCATAGTTTGCAAATATTTTCTTCCATTCTGTAAATTGTCTATTAAATCTATTGATGGTTTCTTTTGCTGTGCAGAAGCTATTAAGTCCCACTTGTCAATTTTAGTTTTTGCTGCTTTTGTGGTCTTAATCATGAATTCATTGTCTAGGCTGATGTCCAGATGAATCTTTCCTAGATTTTCTTTTTTTTTTGAGTTGGAGTTTCACTCTATTGCCCAGACTAGAGTGCAGTGGCCGCTCCCGGCCACCACAGCCTCTATCTGCTGGGCTCCAGCAATCCTTCCGCCTCAGCCTTCCGAGCAGCCGCAGTTCCAGGCATGTGCTACCATGCCCGGCTGATTTTTTGATTTATTGTAGAGATGAGATCTCGCTGCCCAGGCGGATCTCAAACCCACGGGCTCAGGCAATTCATTCACCTCAGCCTCCCAAAGGCACGGGATTACAGGCTGAGCCACCGAGCCCGGCTTTTCCTAGACTTTCTTATGGGATTTTTTTAGTTTGAGTCATGAATCCATCTTGAATTAATTTTTGCATATGGTGAGAGGTAAGGGTCCAGCTTCACTCTTTTGCATATGGTTAGCCAATTTTCCCAGCATCATTTGTTAAGTAAGGTGTCCTTTCTCCAGTGTTGGTTTTTGTCAACTTTATCAAAGATAAGATAGTTGTAAGACAGCAGTTTTATTTCTGGGTTTTCAGTTCTGTTCCATTGGTTGATGTGTCTACTTGTGTAGGAGTATCATGCTCTTTTGATTACTGTAGCCTTATAGTAAAGTTTGAAGTCTGGCAATGGGATGCCTCCACTTTTGTTCTTTTTGCTTAGGATGACTTTGACTATTCAGGCTCTTTTTTTTTTTAATTTTATTTCCAGATGAATATAAGTATTGCTATTTTCTAGATCTGTGAAAAAATGATATTGGTAGTTTGATAAGGATTGTATTGAATCAGTAGATTGCTTTAGGCAGTATGGACATTTTTAACAGTTTTGATTCTTCCAATTCATGAGCATGAAATGTTTTTCCATTTGTTTGGTCATCCTTGATTTCTTTTGGCAGTGTTTTCTTCTTGTCGTAGAGCTCATTCACTTCTTTGGTTAGATGTATTCTGAGGCATGTCATTTTTTGTTTGTGGCTGTTGTAAATGGGATTGTGTTCTTGATTTGGTTCTCAGCTTGAATGTTGTTGTATAGAGATGCAATCGGTTTTTAAGTGTTGATTTTGTAACCCCAGACTTTACCAAAATCACTTATGAATGTTAAGAGTCTTTTGGCAGAATCTTTAGGGCTTTCTTTGCATAAAATCATATAACCTGCGAAGAGAGGTAATTTAACTTTCTCTTTCCCAATTTGGATACCTTTTATTTCTTTCTTTTGCCCAATTGCTCTAGTTAGAACTTTCAGTACTATGTTGAATAGAAAGGGTGAGAATAGACATCCTTGTCTTGTGCCAGTTCTTAGGAGGGATGTTTTCAACTTCTGCCCATTAAGTATGATGTTGGTTGTGGGTTTGTAATAGATGGCTCTTATTATTTTGAAGTGTGTTCCTTCAATGCTTAGATGATTGAGGGTTTTTATTATGAAGGGATATTAGATTTTATCAAATGCTTTCTCTGCATCTATTGAGACAATAATATGGTCCTTGTTTTTACTTTTGTTTAAATTATGTGAATTATGTTTATAGATTTGCATATTCAGAACCAACCTTGCATCCCAGGAATGAATCCCACCTGATCACGATAGAGAATTCTTTTGATGAACTGCTGGATGTTGTTTGCTAGAATTTTTTTTTTTTTCAGACAAAGGTTTCACATATTTACTACTGAACCAGCCTAACACAGGTCAAGTTAGTCAGGTTAGTTAGGTCAGGAAGTCTGTCAATCCTGTTTATTCTTTCAAAGAACAAGCTTTTTGACTTGATCCTTTGTATGTTTTTTTTTTTTTTTTGGCCTTAATTTCATTTATTTTTGCTTTGATTTTGGTTATTTTTTTCTTCTTCTTCAGACTTTGGTTTTAGTTTGTCCCTGTTTTTTTGTTTTTGTTTTTGTTTTTTTAGTTCCTGTAGGTGAGGTGTTTGTTTATTTGAGATATTTCTGTTTTCATGATGTGGGCATACAGTGTAAGAAATTTTCCTCTCAGTACTGCTTTGACAGCCTTCCAGAAATTTTGGTGTGTTGTGTCTTCATTTTCATTTGTTTCAAATACTTTTTAAAAAATTTGTCTTGCTTTTGTTGTTTACCCAAAAATTGTTTTTGAGCAAGTTGTTTAATTTCCCTGTATATATGTGTTTTTGAGGATTCCTCTTGGTGTTGATTTCTAGTTTTATTCTGCTGTGGTCAGAAAAGATGCTTGGTATGATTTCAATTTTTTGAAATTTATTCAAGGTTGATTTATGACCAAATATGTGGTTGATCTTAGAGTATGATCTATGTGCAGATGAGAATAATCTATTTCTGTAGCTGTTAGGTAAAGTGTTCTATTGATGTTTGTTAGAGCTAATTGGTCAAATGTCAAATTTAAGTTCAGGATTTTTTTTTGTTGTTAGTTTTCTGTCTTGATGATTTGTCTAAAGCTGTTAGCGGAGTGTTGAAATCCCCCACTGTTATGGTGTGGCTGTCATTTCTCAGGTTAAATAGCAGTTGTTTTATAAATCTGGGTGCTCCTGTGTTGGGTGTGTACATATTTAAAGTAAATAATTCTTACTGTTGAATTGAGCCCTTTACCATTATGTAGTGTTCTTCATTGTCCTTTTTTACTTTTATTGGCTTCAAGTCTATTTTCTATGATATAAGAATAGCATTCATGCTCTTTTTTGTTTTCCATTTGCATGGTAGCACTTTCTGTATCCTTTTACTTTGAACCTATGGGTGTTATTAGAGCTGAGATGGGTCTAGTGGAGACAGCGAAAGGATGGATTTTGCTTTTTAATCCAGTTTGCCGCTCTGTGTCTTTTTAAGTGGTGCATTAGCACTATTATCATTCACAGTTACTATAAATATGTGAGGGTTTGTTTCCATCATAGTGTTTTTGAGAAGTTGCTTAGTAGTCCCAGTTTTGCGGATCACTTATATGGTCTTTAAGCTTTTGTGATGAGTAGACTCTTTCTTTTGTTCTCCATATTTAGAACTCCCTTAAGCATTTCTTGTAAGGTTGGTCTAGAAGTGATGAATTCCCTTAGTGCTTGCTTCTCTGGGAAGAACTTTATTTCACCTTCATTTATTAAGCTTAGTTTGGCAGGGTAGGAAATTCTTGGCTGGAATTTCTTTTCTTTAAGAATATTATAAATGAGCCCCCACTCTCTTCTGGCCTATAAGGTTTCTGCTGAGAGGTTGGCTATTATTCTAGTAAGTCTTCCTTAGATGTTCTGTCCCTTCTCTGTAGCTGCCTTTAATGTTTTTTCTTTTGTACTGACCTTGGATAATCTAATAATGGTGTGCCTTGGGGATGGTCATCTCATATAGTATTTTGCAGGATTTCTTGTATCTGTGTATTGACCGCTCTAGCAAGATGGGAGAAATTTTCATGGATTGTATCTGCAATACTTTCTTCAGAGTACTCTCATTTTCTCCTTCTCTCAAGAATGCCTATCAGATGTAAATTTGATCTCTTTGCATAATCACATACCTCTTAAAGACTTTCTTCATTTTTTTGAAATTCTTCTTTATTTTCATCTGACTGGTTTGCTTCTAAGTATTGTTCTTGAAGCTCTAGAACTTTTTTCTCTGCTTGGTCAAGTTTCTTCTTAAGTATTTTCCTCTGTTTGGTCAAGTTTCTTATCTTTTGAAATTCTTGTAGTGAGTTTTTCATTTCCAGGAGTTCAATGTGGTTCTTTCTTAGAATGACTATATTAGCTTTCAATCTTGAACTGTTTTCATGGCCTCTCTGATTTGGGAGTCTGCTTTCTTTTGGATCTCAATGAGTTTCTTTGCCATCCATATTCTGAATTCTATGTCATTATAGACAGTTTGTTCTGTATATGATCTATTACATGGAAGCTGGTGTAATTGTGTGGGGCGGTGAGTTTTTTGTGTGTGTTGTCAGAGTTTTTGCACTGATTTCTTCCCATCTGAGGGTGTCGATGCTTCCCTATCTGTCCCTCCCTCTCCCTCTGCCTCTCCCTGCTACTAGTTTTAGAGATTTGTTTTTTGTTAGGTGTTATAGTTTAAGCCGTAGACCTGTAGATGGCACTTAACTGTTTAAGTAAAGGGCAGCCTGACAGCTTACTGCTCCTGCTTACTTGAACTTTCACATCTATCTTTCTGAGGACCTGCCTACTGGGTTTGGCAGCTGACCTGCCTGAGGGTGCTGTGTCTGTCTGTACCATTGCGTTCAGACACAATTGTGGGAATCCTGCTTGCTCCTTGGGCCCATAGTGGGCAGTCTGTGTGTTGGAGGGAGAGCAGCCTATAGAGGGCAGGCTGTGCCCTGATTACTCTCTGCTGGCACTTATTTTAGCTGCAGAAACTGTGTTGGTGATGAGGGGGCATGCTCAAATGCACATATGGACTGCTTAATAGTGCTGGTGGCTGGCCTGTCCAATGACTGGGGACAACTGGTCTCTACTGCCATGTTCAGGCAGGTGCGTGGTCCCTTCACACTTTGTGGGCCAGTAGAAGGCAATCCACACCCAGGGAAGCAGCCAAGATGGTGGAGGGCAGAGAGTACCCTTACACCTCACTGCTCCTTTTATTTCAGCTGTGAACCCATGCTGGGGACGCATGCTATTGCTCTGTTGTGCTGCTTCCTCCCTAACCCGAGAGCAATAGTGGCAAGGGCCACAGTGACTACACAGAATCTGCCCCTCAACAGAGGAATCCTGAGCCTTCCTCCTTGGTCAGCAGAGATGGCTGCTGGTGCTGAGCTCCTTAGGGGTCAGTGGCATGAGGGATTCCAAATGAATTTGGGTGATGGCACTGCGTGGGGCTTCACTAAGAACTGTATGCTGATTTGCAGAGCTGTCTCCCTTTACTCGGATCATCAAGGTCTATGGTGGCAATTTGTGTTCCTGGGGATTTCTCCCCTCACTCTGTCACTCATCCCTTCACCACATTGGGGGACTACCATATCTCTGTGCTGAGTCCAGATCCCGGTTGGCTGCCTGTCTAATTACATTTTTCTGCCTCTTGTGGAACCCGTTGCTTCTTTGTTGAGTCCCAGGGTTGTGTTCCTCTTTATCTTGCTTTGAGTGTAGACTTGCTCCCTATTTTGGGTTCTTCTCAATGAGAAAGGTGCACACCAACTACTTTTTGTCAACCCTCTTGCGCCTCCTTCCTACAACATTATTCTTATGTGTACCCTTTCCTAATAGTAACGAGTTTGGATAGGATTTATTTGAGTCACTTAACACCTAATTTTAGCCAGAAGTATCATCTTTCAAAGAGTTAACAAAAATTGTTAATCATATCACTGAAACAAGAGATTATGATTTTGAGATAAACCTAGGCATCATTGATTTATTACTACAAGGGGTGGATACTACTTTTTGATAATGATGATACAATTTCTGTTTTTAGGAAGTTTTATAATATTGCCAACTTATTTAAGACATACTTTTATTTTTTTATATATTTTTTAGAGATGGGGTGGTTTCTCGCTATGTTGCCCAGTCTGCCTCTAACTCCCTGGGCTCAAATGATTCTCCTTTCTCAGCCTCTCCAGCAGCTGGGACCACAGGTGTGAAAAATACTTTTTTTTTTTTTTTTTTTGAGTTGGAGTCTCACTCTGTCACCCAGGCTGGAGTGCAGTGGCACACTCACAACCACCCCAGCATTAACCTGCTGTGCTCCAGCAATCTTTCCGCCTCAGCCTTCCAGGTAGCTGGAACTATAGGCATGTTTACCATGCCTGGCTAAGAAAAATGCTTTTTAAAGGACCAAGTTCTGCAGTTTTACTGGAATTCATGAAAAGGAAACCCAAAGCACATATTCATAGCTAATATTTAATTGTATTTTTTACAGCTTTTTTGAGATATATTTTACACACTATAGAAGATTTACCCACTGTAAGCATACAGTTCAGTGGCTTTTAGTATGTTCACAGAGCTGTGCAACTATTATTACATCTGATTTTAGAAAAATTGTAACACCCCGTAAAAGAAATCTATACCCATTTTTAGTCGCTCCTCATTTCCACTCCTGCCCTCTAGTCCAGCCCTAGGCAACCACTAATCTACTTTCTGTAGAATGGATTTGCCAGTTCTGGACATTTCATATGCATGGGATAATACAATATGTAACTTTTTGTAACTGTCTTCTTTCACGTAAAGCTAACATTTTTATTTCAATTTATATTAATCCTAGTACTAATTATTCCAGTTATAATAAAGAGAGAGTTAGAACATTGCAGAACAAAGCTGAAATGCTTTCAGTGCCATCTCTACTTCATTGCTCCATCAGCTGTGGCTTGGTAAGGAGTTTATTGTTATGGGTAGCAACCATATTTTATCAGTGAGGTGGCTGTATTTCAGTAGTTGGTGAATTAATCAGCAATGGATGAAGTAATTTCAATAATCTATTAATTCATTCATTCACTCATGCATTCAAATTGGCTTCGTGGAAGCATAGGAATGGTATATCATATCTGTTTCAACTTGCTTCAAGGAAGAATTTCATTCCAAGTAATAATATCTGTTTTTTGACCCTTGTTTTATTTTTCTTTTCTTTTTTTCTTTCTTTCTTTTTTTTTTTTTTAAAGAAACAGATGAACAGTTTAAGCCCATTTCTTCATTTTGTCATATGATTGTAAAGGAAGAAAAGTACCTATCATTATTGTGGTTGTTATCTTAGTACCGTTTATGGGCTGTGATGAACTTGATGCTAAGCCTGTCACATGAATTATTTCTTCTTATTCTGACAGCATTGAGAGATAAGTGGTATTATCTCCATTTTAAAGATCAGGAAAATGAAACCTAAAGGTTGAGTAGCTTGTCCATAACTAAATGGTACTCAAATTTAGATCTGTGCTAACTTCCGTGGTCATGCAGTTCAACATTCATGCATGACTGTCTGGCTGTTTCTTGATTATTCTTTCATATTCCATAATATTAGTGTTAACCGCTATATTGCGAACAGGCTTCTGTGTAGTGAGTTGGTCTTGATTCAAATGATATCTTTATGAAAACCAACGGAGTGTACCTGTATGCCCTACAGCTCAAGAGCAATGTTCCTATTTAGTAGTGTGATGAAAAAACTATATGGGCTCAATTTATTGCCACATATTAATAGCTTCTGTCTTTTCATTTTTAAGCTAACATTGGATATTTATGATGTGCCAGTCTCTGTGCTAAAAGCATTATCTCATTTGATTATTTGAATCTTAAAACAATCTGTGTTATATTGACTTTCAGTATCCTCATTTTTCAATATAGGAACAGAGTTTTTGAGAGGTTATTTGCCCTATTATAGAACTAAGAAAAGACAGATCTAGGATTTTAACCTGTGCATTCTGGTTTTCATTCTTAATATGCTATGCTATACTGGCTCTCTTTTCTTGAATATTGATAATAGTTATTTTTACTTTTCTTTGGTGAACTTGGTCTTTTCATCCATTCCAATGATGTTTCTATTTAATGATGATTTTGTTTTCTTGTCACTAGTTCTTTCTTTTTAGTTTTGATAGAATGGTGGATTGATTAATTACCTTTTAGTAAGAAAATTTGAAAGATGTCAAATGCTTGATCAAGCTAATTAAAAATGTTTATTATAAATGTTTTTCTATTGCAGAAGTATTGTTTGCTATAAACAAAAGAGAAAACACTGTTAAACTTATCAACACATCAAAAAATTATATTCGACATGTTAATTTTTTAAAAATAGCTATTGCATGTTTTAGATAGATTGGGTTTTATAGTAGAATCATTATGAGTGATTTGGGAGTATGTATCCAAATCTTTAGTAGCTGCTCTCTGGAATCTCTTATAATGTGAAATTCAGAGTATCTTCAAATTTTAGAAGGACTGATTAGAGTATATTTTTCTAGTCTTTAAACATAGAAACAAGAAATTGTTATTTAGTTTATGGATGGGGAGTGACTTCATAACAATACAAAATAATGATGAGTATATTTGTGGTATTAAAATTTTATGAGCAAATATGCTCAGGGAAAAACATGTTTAAAAGGTCACCTTAATTCAAGCTTGGTGGCATGCACCTGTAGTCCCAGCTATAGGGGAGGCCTCAGCAGGAGGATTGTTTGAGGTTAGGAGTTGGTGACCAGCCTGGGCAACATAGCAAGACTCTGTCTCAAAAATAATAATGATAATAAAGTACTTTAGTGAGGTGATAATGAAAAAAAGTGAGAAACAGTTATCTCTACGGTATGGATATTTCAGTAGGATTGGTATCAGCTCCTCCTTGTACGTTTTGTAGAATCTACTAGAAAACCATCAAGCCCAGGGCTTTTTTTGTAGGTAGTTTTCATATGACAGAATCAATTTCCTGGGTTGTTATTGGTCTATTCGTGTCTCAATGTTTTCTTGTTTCAACCTGGGGAGGTTGTGTGATGTCAGAAAGTCCTCCATTTAATTTAGGTTATCAAATTTGTTTCCATATAGGTGTTCATAGTAATCTCTGGTAATCTTTTGTATTTCTTTGAGGTCAGTTGTGATTTGATCTTTTGTATTTCTGATTGTGTTTATTTGACCTTTTTCTCTCTTTTTCTTGGTCATTCTGGTTAGGGGTTTACCAGTCTTGTTGATTCTTTCCAAGAACCAGCTTTTTGTTTTGTTGATGTAGTCTATGATTATTTTTGTCTTCTATGTCCCATATTTGGTCTCTTATTTGGGTATTTGGATTCAGTGCTAAAGTTGGGGTTTTGGTGGTCTTCTCTTTCCAACTCCCTTAGGTGATTTGTTAGGCTCTCCACTTGTGATCTTTCTGATTTCTTGATGTGTGCATGTAGAGATATTGATTCCCCTTTTATAACTGATTTCATGGCATCCCAGAGGTTTTGGTAAGATGTTTCTTCACATTCATTTGTTTCCAGGAATCTTTTAATTTCTGCTTTGATTTCAGTGTCGAACCAGTAGTTGTTCAGCATCATGCTGTTTAGTGTCCATGTCTTTGTGGGCTTTGAGGAAATATTGTTGGTGTTGATGTTTATTTTTATCCCATGTGGTCTAAGAAAGTGCATGGCAAGATTTCAACGTTATGGAATTTGTTTATGCTTGATTTATAGCCAAGGATGTGATCGATCTTGGAGTATGTTCCATGTGGTTATGAGTAGAATATATATTCTGTGGTTGTTGGGTGTTATAATCTGTAGGTATCTATTAAATCCATTTGGTTGAGTGTCAAGTCTAGGTTCTGGATCTCCTTGTTGGTTTTTTTGTCTCGATGATCTATCTAGGGCTGTTAGTGGGGTATTCAAGTCACCTGCTATAATAGTGTTAGAGTCAATATCTTTTTTTCATTTACTTAGTAGTTGCTTTATAAATACTGGTGCTTCTATGTTGGGTGCATATATGTTTAGGATGTATATTTTTTGTTGATGGATTGAACCTTTTATCATTATGTTATATCCTTTTGCATCTTTTTAAATTTTTGATAGCTCAACGGTTGTTTTGTCTGATATTAAGATTGCAACTCCTGCCTTCTTTTGTGATCCACTTGCCTGGAAACTCGTTTTCCATCCTTTAATTTTGAGTCTGTGTGCGTCCCTCATAGTGAGATGAGTCTCCTGGATGCAGCAGATAATTGGGTCATGGTTTCTTTTCCATTTTGCCATTCTGTATCTTTTCAGTGGTGCATTTAGTCCATTCACATTCAGGCTGATTATTGAAATGTGATTTTTATCGCTGTCATGAGGTTCTTACAAAATTTTTTCTTTCTTTTCTTGTTTTCTGTTGGCTTTGGGATTGATGTATGTGTGTGTTTTGAAGTTTCTTGTTGTGCTGTATTCTCTGTCTATTCGGTGCTCTGCTGTACTCTTGGGAAGTATGTGGTCTTTCTTTTTTTTCTTTCTTCTGTGCTTAATGCCTTTTTAAGTGTCTCCTATAGAGCTGGTCTGGAAGCTGCATAATCTCTTAGCGATGTCTGGGAATGATTTTAATTCTCCATCACTGATGAAGCTGAGCTTTGCTGGTTAGGAAATTCTTGGTTGAAATTGTTTATCTTTGAGGACTTTGAATATAGGGCTCCAGTCTCTCTTGCTTGTAGTGTTTCTGTCGATAGGTCTGCTGCTATTCTAATTGGTTTTCCCCGGTAGGTAGTCTGACCTTTCTTTCTTGCTGTCTTTAGGATTTTTTCTTTTGTGCCTACTTTATGTAGGTGAATTATTATGTGTCTAGGGATTGGTCTTCTCACTTGATGTCTTGTGGGAGTTCCTTGTATCTCTTGTGCTTGACTGGCCACATCTCTGGTGAAATGGGGAAAGTTTTCTTGGATTACCTCCTGGATACTTGCTCCAAGTTGTTCTCCATTTCCCTTTCTTCTTCTGGGATACCAGTCAGGCATAAGTTTGGCCTCTTGATATAATCGCACATCTCTTATAGGCTTTGTTCTTTCTTTCTGAGTCTTCTTTCTATGTTTTTTACAGATCGGGTTAATTCCATGTTCTGGTCTTCAAGTTCTGAGATTCTTTCTTCAGCTAGACTAATTCTGCTTTCCATGCCTGTCATCTTATTTATTTCCCGGATGAAATTTTTTATTGCCAAAATCTGTTACAAGTTCTTTCAGTGTTGCATCTTGTCTTTCTTGAGTCTTATTCACTCTTTCCATCCATTCCCTAATGTCTGTCATATTCTGGGGCCAGTCTGGGGCCAGTCATTGGTGATTTCCATTGTTTGGGCTCCAAGGTCTGATTTTTCAGGCATTTTATCTTTGGTACACTTGAAATTGCCTGAAGTCTTTCTTGGGTTTTTCCTCATTTGTGACAGATCTCTTGTTTTTCTCTTTAGTTCTGTTATTCAGTGTCAGTGGAAGAGGCTTTCCCTTCTGATGTTTGCTCAGTCCTCTATTCTTCCCTGATCCATGCTCTGGATTTGTTCTATTTTGAAAGAAGACAGTGGATGGGAAGCTTTGTTGTCTCTTATAGTTTTTGAAGTTCAAATAAAATAGGGGATAGGGCACTAGGATTCAGAAACTACTTGCAAATTTCAGTGTTCACTTATTGGTATGTGTTCCCTGAGGCCTATTCCCCACCACCACTCTATATGACGATGCAAAGCAGAAACCATTGCAAAAAGCAATTGAACACACACACACATACACACCCCTAAACAAACTGAAATAACAACAAAGTGAAATGAATCAAACAACAGCAACAAAAAAAACGTGAAAACTAAGCACACATACACATGCCTAGCACAAAGTGAATAGAGAGGAAAAACAGAAAGACCCGAGGTGGGGGCAGGGAAAGAAATTTAGGTTGAACCCTCACACACATATTGACACACAACTGAAACTATAAGAAATGAAAATTTAAAAAAACCCAGAAGAGCAAAAGAGCAAAAACAAACCAACCACAACAACAAAACTGAAAGGTAAATACTCAATCACTCACATTCACATATATACAGAAAACGACAAGTAAAAGAAGAAAGAAACAGTAAAAGAAGAAAAAATTAGGGGTGTTGCAGATCTAACCCTCACATACACATTCATGCACAAAGAAAAAATATTTTAAAAATAGATGAACTAACAAACAGTCAAAAAGATTTTTAAAATTTTTTTTAAAAATTGTAAATTAGCTGGGCTCGGTAGCTCAGCCTGTAATCCTGTGCTTTGGGAGGCTGAGGTGAGTGGATTGCCTGAGCCCGCAGGTTTGAGACCCACCTGGGCAACTTGGTGAGACTTCATCTCTACAATAAATCAAAAAATTAGCTGGGTGTGGTAGTGCGCACCTGTAGTTCTAGCTACTTGGAAGACTGAGGCAGAAGGATTGCCGAAGCCCAGCAGGTTGAGGCTACAGTGGCCAGGAGCGGCCACTGTACTCCAGTCTGGGCGACAGAGTGAGACTCCAACTCAAAAAAAAAAAAAAAAAATTGAAAATTAAAATAAAAACCTGCCCTCTTGTGGCAGGCTCTGTAATTGTTCCTCTAGTCAGGCCTCTCCTGCAGAGCAACCTCCTTTACTCTCTCCTCAGTGTCCAAGCAGGGAAGGAAGAAGGGCAGTGAGGTGGGTGAGGCCGCAGTCCTTTCCTCCTACTCTTATGGTCAGAGAGATGTCCTCCCGTGGAGAGGTATGGGCTTGTCTCTTCCCCAGGTATGTACTCGTGGGTGCCCCAGCCAGACCTATCCTGGAATGGATTTCTCCTATAGACTGACGTCCAGACTCTGCCTGGGTTTGTCTCTCTCAGTCATGGCCCAACTGTGTGAGTCTGATGTTCAGAAGATTGATGAGGAGGAGGGGGTTTGGGTCAGCCCTGGACTCACCACTTATCTGCAGTTCTTCCTCATCTTTTTCTGGCCACACCCTTTGTCCTGTGGCTGTATCAAGGTAGGGCGCCTGGAACTCAGCACTTGTCAAGTCCCTCCGAAGTTTGTGCTTTCAGGATATTCCCTCAGCGTCATGAGCTATCCCTGAGTGGTTGATCCACCAGTCACAGAGATTGGGTCTGTTGCTCCATGGTCAGCAAGTTGGAGCACTTTCTTGCCCCACCTTCAAGATGGTGGTGGGGTGCCTCTCTTGTCCTCTTTCATGGGACTTTGCCTCTGGACTCCCTCCGCAGCCCCTGCTGCCAGTAACCTGCCAGGTGCTGAAGTGGTGAGGCAAAGCCAGGAGCCAGCAGTCTCTCTCCTGCTGCAGTGGTGAGGGAGAGCCTGGGGTGATCATTTCTCCCTGCTGCTTTTTCGCAGAAAAACTTTTGTCCATGAAAAGAAAAAAAATGGCACTCAGCTTCTGCGACCTGGGAAGAGGCAGGGACAAATCAGAGAAACTGCAGCACCAGCTGTTGCAACAGGGGCCTGGCCACTTGCTTCTGAGCCCCCACTTAGACAATCTCTCCTAGCATTTTCTTCCCAGGAAGGGTTTGTTGATTTAAAAAAAAAAAAAGAAAGAAAAATAAAATGCTGCTCGGCTTTTTTGGCTCAGGAGTCACTTGGGTCCAAGTCCACACAGCTGTGGCACCAGCTGCTATACCAGGAGAGCCCTGGTGCTAGCTCCCTAGCCCTCACTCCGTCAGCCACTCACATGCCCACTCACTCACCAGCACGTACACAAAATTTTCCATACACTCACTCATTCACACCGGGATTGCATAGTCTGACTGGCTCGGTCGCCATCTTCCCAAGCCCCGCCCCCCCGACTTTATTTTAAGATAAGTTTTAGCCTTATAGAAAAGTTGAGCAGAAAGTACTGAGCTTTTCCATATACTCTATAAGCTCTCCAGTTTTCGCTATTTTTAGCATCTTTCATGGGTGTGATACGTTAGTTACAATTGATGAACCAGTATTGATACATTATTATTAACTTAGGTTCATAGCTTACATTAGGATTCTGGTTTTGGTTGTATGTTTTATGGATTTTGACAAATGTTAGGTATCCAGCATCACAGTTCATACAGAATAGTTTCAGTACCTTAAAATTCCTCAGTTGGGGTTTGAAGTGGAAATAACAAGTCTTTTTTCTACCAACCTTCCCAGTCTGATTTCTTTGAGAAACTACTGTTTATATTTTCTTGTGTGTCTTTTCAGAATTGTCTTGCAGTTTTTCTTTTTAATGAAACAATGAATTTTAACTCTCTTTCCATATAGGTATCTGTAGATACCTCATCTTTTTCCAGTGGCACATAGTAGACAATCTTGAAACTTCTTAAAGGAAGGGATTATTAGGTAATTGTGAGGACCAACAATACATTTGTTTTTGAGCAGTGCTCTCAGAAGAAGAATGCTGTAATGTAGCATATCTAATGCCATACAATAGCACTGCTTTAGTATGGAAGTTAAATATTATATAATTTAATCTTTTAGGATTATTGAATGCATAATAAACATGTTATTAACTAGAAGATGAAGTAAGTATCTGATGCGTGTTCTGTTTATTTTACAAGTATCTTTGTCTAAATAGGAAGCTTTTACTTAGGATTGTACAAGATGTAATAATTTCTCATTCTTGATATTTAAAATTTTAAGCAGTTTTTATTGATTAGATGATTAACTGTTTCTCAAAAATAAGTGTCTTGTTTTCGTTTTGAAATACAGACCTTGAAAAAAATGTAAATCAATCAAGTTTTAAGGATGTTTCATGAAAGAACTAGGCATTGTTTTAAAGCTTGTCCATAAAATTGTAAGAGTGTTTGCCATGGAAAAATATTTCTGAAGAGTCCTACATGATAAATTCTTGATATGCATTTATTTTAGAAATAAAAATTAGTTACCATTTCCTATGATTTGAATGTGTTTCCCAAAAGTTTGTCTGTTGAAAATTGAAATGTAATAAGAGGTGTTGTCTTTAAGAGGTGATTGAGTCACAGGGTGGAGCCCTTAATGATGAATTAATTTATTATCTTGGGAGTGAGTTAGTTCTCTGGGTTGTGAGTTCTGGAAAGAGGGGGTTAATATAAAAATTGAGCTCAGCTCACTCTTATGGTCTCTATCTCACATGTTTGCTTGCCCTTCTGCTATATTATGAAGCAGCAAGAAGACCCTCACCAGATGCAGGCCCCTCAACCCTGTACTTCCCAGCCTTCAAAACTGGAAGAAATGAATTTGTTTATAAATTACCCATTCCATGGTAAATGTTACAGTGACACAAAATAGACTAAGATATCATTTAGTTGACCTGGTAGACTTTAAAACCTAATTGTGAATGAAATAGAACTTAGCTACTTGTCATGGAAAATAGCATGCTTTATTAGAAAACCATGTGATAGATCTGTTTTCCTTGATTTTTTTTGGTTTTTTTTCTTGCCTTTCCTATGTACTGTTGAATAATGCTGGTAATATATATATATATAAACTTTTTGTGAATCAATTAAAATCAATTTATACCCATGTTCATAGCAGCATTATTCATAGTAGCCAAAAGGTGGAGGCGACCCAAGTGTTCATAGACAGATGGATGACTGAGTAAACAAAACGTGATCTATATGGACAGTGGAATATTATTTAGCCTTTAAAAAGAAGGAAATTCTGACACATGCTGCAACATTGATGAACCTTGAGAAAAGTGTGCTAAGTGAAATAAGCCAGTTACAAAAAAGACACATGCTGTATGATTCTACTTATATGAGGTACTTGAAGTAGTCTAATTATAGGAAAATAAAATAAAATAGTAGTTGCCAGGGACTAGGGGAAGGCAGAAATGGAGAGTTGTTTAAGGGGTATAGATGTTCAGTTTTGAAAGATGAAGAAGTTCTGGAGATTGTACAACAATGTGAATGTCTTAGCACTACTGAACTGTACACTTCAAAATGGGTAGTATGGCAAACTTTGCTACATGTATTTCATCACAATTAAAAATTAAGAAAAATCAATTGAAAGATAAACAGATACAGCTGATTTTGTCTTATAAAACTAAATTTGTCTAGCAAGGCATAGAGAAGTCTGGAAGTTTGAGAGAATTTTCCTAAGAATATATCATCTTCCTAAATATTTAAGTTTAGGAATATACTGCTGATTTCAGTTACCAAGAATGTGAAGGGGCAGACAGTCATTTTGGTAATGATTGTCTGCTTTTAAAAGAACTATAGACTTAATGCTTTTATTTCTATGTAAAAGATTTCTTTTAAATTTCATTTGGATATTTATTTGTATTGATTAATGTTTTGTGTGAATGTTGTATACTTAAATAATCGAATCAAGAGTTATAAGATACAACTGACCAAGTTAGAAAGAAGATACCTATATCATGGTGCTAACATGCAGTTCAAAAAGTATCAGTCTACCCCTAACAGGACTTTGATGATATGAGAACAAGCTTCAATTTGCCAGAGAAAAGAGGCAATTGAGTGCTTAAAATTACTCCTGTTTATTTTCCTCAGAGTACAGAAATTATTTGATAACAAAACAGTGTTAGTTTCCTTTAGGTTTAGTTGCCAAAGCTAGATTATTATTTTCAACATTCTTTTATTAGCAACTGAGTCTTCCCTTTGTAATCACTAGCAGTCAGCTTTTATTTGTAGTATATTTTTAGAAGGATTCTTAAAAAACAAAAACAAATACAACAAAACCTCATTTCTCTGTAGTTATACCATTTAGTTAAATACTGTGTATGCATCTTATTTTTATCAAATTGTTGATAAATGCAAAAGTGAGCAGAGTACCTGATTAATCTTGCATAGAGATTTTAGCTTATTGATCATTTTGACTCCATTCCATAGTACAGTGCCAGGCATATAAAATGCTATTAATATATGTATGAATGAATGAATGACTAAATGAGTAAATGTACCAATTTGTGAAGCAGAATAAATATTTTATTTGCTTTCCCTACACATTTGAGTCCTTCCCTTTAAAAGCATTAATTTAAGTAGTTTTCTTTTTTTCTAGGACCTTATAACATAAAGAAAGGTATATTTATCAAACGTTTGTATATTGCTTACTACATGCCTGATGCTATTCTCAAACCATTCAGTCCTTATAAAATCCCTATAAGGTGGTCACTGTTAATATTCATTTATAAGAGGAAACCGAGGCACAGAGTTTGTCTAGTTATCACAGCTGGGATTTGAACCCATGTCTGGGTTCCAAAGTTTATGTGTTTAACCAGTACAATAAGCAGACTCCTATTTTAAACAAATACCAGCTCTAAAAATTGTTTCCATCTCCAGAAGACTCCCCTTATAGGGGTGCTTATGTTATTATTTATAGTAAACTTTGTTAAGGCAGAAATTTTCTAACAGTAATATTTACTATACTTGTCTTTTATCATTAAGTTTTTTTAGTGAGTATGCTGTTTTATTTAAAAATATATATTTGTCTCTATGCTAATAATTATATTTATAAAATGTTGATATTGGCAGAATTTGGCATTATTTCTAAATTTAATGGTAAATGTATGGATGACCATTGGGGTGCTTTAACTTCTGTTGGTCTTAACAAAATGTTCATTCTGGGATCTGAGATTAAGATGCCCAACATGAGGCAGCTAGAGTGAGTCCTTTTTAATCCCCACTGGGCTAGCTAACAGTGCACCCTTGTGGGGATGACCCGAAACAGACAGAAATGCACCCTTGTGGGGTGCTTCATTTCCTTTCCCCTTCATGAACTCAGATGACCCAAAACAGACAGAAAACTCGGGAAAACCCCAGAACCCTGTTCTTGGCCTAGAGTGACAGGGAACTTTCTTGGAGAAATACTCTCCAAGGAGAAACCCTACAGCCTCCATCTTAGCTGACTTTCTCCCATGAGAGCCACCTCTTGGCCAGAGGTCAACAATACAGCCAGCCACATCAGATACCTCAGCTTTGGGGAAGACCTGATCTCAAATGCTAGCTAACACTACTTTCCAAACCATGCTGACCATTCAAGACACTATGAGCCAGTGCAGGGACACAATATAGGGCTGCCACATCTGGGAATTGAGAGACTTGCCATGCCAAGGCTATATATAACCAAGGGACCCCTACAGTGCCTATGTCAGTCTTCTGCCAACCACAAATAAGAAATCGCCTACCCAAATGAGAAGGAACAAGAAAAATAACTCTGACAACATGAAAAAACAGAATTCTCTAACATCCCCCAGAAGGCCACATCAATTCTTCAGCAACAAACCCTAACCAAAATGAAATTTTTGAAATAACAACATAGAATTCAAAAGTTTGATGATAAAATTGGTCAAGGGACTTCAGGAGAAAATTGAAAACCAACATAAAGAAATTTAAAAATCTATTCAGGACATGGATGGAAAATTCTCCGAAGAGACACCTTAAAAACAAATTGAAGTTCTTGAAATGAAAGAAGTATTTAGGGAAGTACAAAATGCATTGGAAAGTTTAAACAGTAGACTATAACAAGCAGAAGAAAGTATCTCAGAACTTGAATACAAAACTTTTGAAATAAACCAATCAGACAACATTAAGAGAAAGAATCAAGATAATGAAACAAAGTCTCCAAGAAATGTGAGATTATTTAAAACATCCAAATCTAAGAATCGTAGGTGCTCCTTAGGAAAAAGAGAAAGCAACTGTCTTGGAAAACCTATTTGAGGGAATAATGGAGGCAAAATTTCCTGGCCTTGTCAGCAATCTAAGCATCCAGATATAAGAAGCCCAGAGAATCCCCAGATGATTCATTGCAAAAGGATATTCTGAAGGCATATAATCATCTGGCTATTAAATGTTAATGTGAAGGAAAGAATTTTAAGGGCAGTGAGACAGAATCATCAAATAACTTACAAAGGTAAATCAACCAGACTAACAGCAGACTTCTAAGAAGAAACACTACAAGCCAGAAGGGGTTGGGGCCCTATTCTCAATCTCCTCAAACAGAGTAATGGTCAGCCAAGGATTTTGCATCCCACAAAACTAAGTTTCACAAGTGAAGGAGAAATGAGGTCCTTTGCAGACAAGCAAACACTGAGGGAATTTGTTACCAACACTGAGGGAATTTGTTACCACTAGATTGGCTGTACAAGAAAAACTCAAAGGAGTCTTAAATACTGAAACAAAATGTTGAAATATGCCAGTAGAAAAACTCTGGAATTATAAAGTCCACAGGCTTTATGGAACATTGACACAATAGAGAAAATAAAGAAATTAGATAACAACCAGTTGATGAAGAGAATAGTACCTTAAATATCATTATTAACTCTGAACATAAATGGCCTCAATGCTCCACTAAAAATATATAGACTGGCAGAATGTAAGAAAACACAACCCAAATGTCTGCTGCCTTCAAGAGACCCTCTTAACTCACAAAGACTACTATAGATTCAACATAAAGGGATGAGGAAAATATTTCTTGCAAATGGAAACTCAGAATAAGCATTGTTGTATCAGACAAAACAGCCTTAATTACCAACAGTAAAAAAAGACAGAGGGCTATTATATAATGATAAGGGGATCAAGCTAATGAGAGGACATAGCAATTTTAAACATATATGTGGCTAACACCAGAGCCCTTAGCTTTATAAAACAAATTCTACTAGCCCTAAAAAAAAGATAGACAACAATGCAATAATAGTGGGAGACTTCAACATACCACCTAAAGCAATAGACGAATCATCAAGGCAGAAAGTTAACAAAGAAACATTGGAGTTAAACCAGATTCTAGAACAAATGGAACTAACAGACATCTGCAGAACATTCCATCCCAAAACTACAGAATATACATTTTTTTCATCAGCACATAGAACATTCTTTTAAGATAGACCATATGAAAGTCCACAAATCAAGTCTTAATGAATTCAAAATAATCAGAATCATATCAAACACCATCTCAGACCACAGTGGAATAAAATTATAAATTAACTCCTAAAAGAACTTGTGAAACCAAGCAAAGACATGGAAATTAAACAATTTTCTCCTGAATTATCCTTGGGGCAACATTGAAATCAAGATGGAAATTAGAAAATTCCTTGAAATGAATGATAACAATGAAGTTATCAAAACCTCTGGGCTGCAGCCAAAGCGGTGCTTAGAGGAGAATTTATAGTGTTTAAATTCTATATTAATAAGACTGAAAGTTCACACATTGACATTCTAACATCACACCTCAAGGAACTAGAAAAACATGAACAAACCAAACCCAGAGCTAACAGAAGAAAATAGATAATGAAGACCAGAGTAGAACTCAATAAAATTGAAATTTAAAAAAAATGAGAAATCAATAAAACAAAAAGTTGGTTCTTTGAAAAGAAAAACAAAATTGATAGATCACTAGCTAGATTAATTAAGGAACAAAGGGAGAAGACACAACTTACTCAATCAGAAATGAAAAAGGATACATTACAACTGATATGATAGAAATTCAAAGGTAACTTGAGACTATTATGAACACCTCTGTGCAAACAAACTAGACACTGTAGAGGAAATGGATAAATTTCTGGAAATATAAACCTCCCAACCTTGAATCAGTAAGAAATACAAACCCTGAACAGACAAATAATGAGTAGTGAGATGAAACAGTAATTAGGAGTCACCCAACAAAGAAAGTCCAGGACCTGATGTAGTGACAGCAGAACTCTGCCAGACGTTCAAAGAACTGGTACCATTTTTACTGAAGCTATTGCACAAGATTGAAGAGGAGGGAATTCTCTGTAACTCATTCTTCTAGACCAGTATCACTCTGATAACAAAGCCAGGAAAAGATAAGTAAGAAAAATTTACAGACCAATATCCCTTAGGAACATAGACACAAAAATTTTCAACAAAATATTAGCAAACCACATTCAACAGCACATTAAAAAAAACGAAAAACACCATGAAAGTGGATTTCATCCCAGGAATGCAAGGATGGTTCAACATACACAAGTCAATAGATGAGATCTACTACATAATTAAAAATAAGAATCTTATGATCATTTCAATAGATACAGAAGAAAACGTGATAAAATCCAGCCTTCCTTAAAAGCCCTTAGCAAAATAGACATAAAAGCCCTCAGCAAAATAGGCATAGAGGGAACTTTCCTCAAAATAATAAAAGCTGTATATGACAGTCTCATAGTTAATGTCATCCTAAATAGAGAAAAGTCAAACACATTCCCCCTCAGAACTGGAACTAGGCAGTAATGCCCACTTTTGTCACTACTATTCAACATAGTACTGGAAGTCCTAGTCAAGAGCAATCAGGCAAGATAAAGAAACAAAGAGTATCCAAATAGGAAAAGAAAAAATAAAACTATCTCCATATCCCCACTATATGATTTATATCTAGAGAACCCAACAGATTCCTGGGCTTGATAAATGAATTTGGTAACGTTTCTGAATACAAAATCAACACACATAAATCAGTAGCATTGCTATTCACCAATAGCAACCAAACTGAGGATCAAGTCGAGAACTCAATTCCATTTATATTAGCAGCCAAAAGGCTAAAATACCTAGGACTGTGTTTAAACAAGGAGGTGAATGATCTCTGCAAGGAGAACTACAAAACTCTGATGAAAGAAATGGCAGAGGACACAAACAAATGGAGAAACATCGCATACTCATGGATTGGAAGAATCAACATTGTTTTTTTATTTTTTTTGAGTTGGGGTCTCACTCTGTCACCTGGACTGGAGTGCAGTGGCACGCTTCCGGCCACCGCAGCTTTGCCCTGCTGGGCTCAGGTGATCCTCCCGCCTCAGCTGTCCAAATAGCTGGAACTACAGGCATGTGCTACCGCGCCCAACTAAGTTTTTATTTATTGTCGAGGCGAGATCTTGCCAAGTTGCCTGGGCAATTCTCAAATCCACAGGCTTAGGCAATCCACTCACCTCAGCCTCCCAAAGTGCTGGGATTATAGGCTGAACCACTGAGCCCAGTCTGAATCAACATTATTAAAATGACGGTATTACCCAAAGTAATTTACAGATTCAATGCAATTCCTATCAAACTACTAATGTTCATTTTTCACAGAATTTGAAAAAAACAGTCCTAAAATTCATATAGAACCCCCAAAAAGCTAGAATATCCCAAACCAGTTATAAGCAATAAGAGCAAAGCTGGAGGCATTACATTACCTGGCTTCAAATTATACTACAAGGCTGTAGTTACCAAAACAGCATGGTACTGGTATAGGAGCAGACACATCAACCAATGAAACAGAATAGAGACTCCAAAAATAAACCCAAATACCTACAACCAACTGATCTTTGACAAAATAGACAAAAACATACACTGGGGTAAGGACACCCTATTCAACAGATGGTTCAGGGAAAATCGGATAGCTATATGCAGACAAATGAAACTTGATCCCTATCTCTCCCCATGTATAAAATTTAACTCAAGGTAGATTAAAGATTTAGATGTCAGACCTGAAACCATAACAATCCTAGAAGAAAACATAGGAAAAACTCTCCTGGACATAAGCCTAAGCAAATAATATATGGCTAAATCCCCAAAAGCAAATGCACTAAAACCAAAAGAAATAAATGGGACTTAATTAAACTAAAAAGCTTCTGCACAGCAAAAGAAATAATCACCAGAGCAAATAGGTAACCTATAATATGGAAGAAGATCTTTGCAAACTATGCATCTAACAGAGGTCCAATATTCAGAATGTATAAATAACTCAAACAAAGAATAAAGCAGATAACCTCATTAAAATGTGGGCAGATGATATGAACAGACATCTCTCAATAGAAGATATGTAAATGCCCCACAAACTTGAAAAAATGCTCAACATCACTCATCATCAGGGAAATTCAAATTAAAACCACAATGAGATCCACCTTACACCAGTCAGAACATCCATTATTAGAAAATCAAAACAATAGATGCTGGCATGGGTGTGGAAAAAAGGGAACACTTATACACTATTTGGTGAGAGTATAAATTAGTACACCCGCTATGGAAAGCGGTATGGAGATTACTCAAAGAACTAAAAGTGATTTACCATTTGATTTAGCAATCCCACTACTAGGTATTTACCCTAAGGAATGAGGTCGTTATATAAGAAAGACACCGGCACCTCCATGTTCATTGCAGCACAATTGCAAGGATGTGGAATCAACCGATCAATGGCCGATGAAAACATAGTATATATACAACATGGAATGCTACACATCCATAAACCCAAGAATGTAATCATATACTTTGCAGCAACATGGTTGGAGCTGGAGGTCATCATCCTAAGTATACTGACTCAGAAACAGAAAACCAAACACTGCATGTTGTCAATCATGTGGGAGCTAAATGGTCACAAGGATGGAAATAATAGACACTGGGGGGCACTAATAAGGGGCAAGGAGGGAGGGCGGCTAGGGTTCAGAAACTACCTACGGGACACATTGTTCACTATCTGGGGAATGGGGCACCTGAGACCCACCACTATACAATATGCCCTTATATGAATATGCATGTGTACCCCCAAATCTAAAGAAATAAAAACTTTTCTAACAAGAAAAATTAAAATATTATTTCTTATTGAAATGCCAGAGAAATCGAATTTTTAGACATTTCTCAATTATTTTTGACATCTTTACTAGGTACCTAACAACTTTTGAGCCTAGTAATGCCCTTTGTCTGATAATTATTTTGGTACCTGAGAAATTGTAGTGTTTCTGTTCCTCGCCCAATTTTGAGGTTCAGGAAAGAGGTCTGAAGATTCAGAATGTAAGTTAGTTTGAGTTGGATATTTTACAAATCAAGGCACTTAAATTTACATTTTATTCACTGCTATATTCAACTCTTCTTTAAAATCTTTTGGGATATTTCTTGACACTTTGGTTGTTTAAAGTCCCCAGATAGCCTAATGAAAGCAATCAAATGAATAAATTCACTGAGGCATCTGTTAAGCTAAACCTGTCTTCTTTAAAAAATAAAACATGGAAGGAATTGTCTGTTGCGTACTATAGCTACAGCAGAAGGGCTAAATATGGATAAAGCCTTTTTGTCCTTCCAGGTATTGCTGTTTTAGAGGGAGATAGTAACTACACTTTCTTTTTATACTCTCCACTTTTCCCCAAATAACTAGTACTTTTTTTTTAGTTGGAATCTTACTCTTGTCGCCCAGGCTGGAGTGCAGTGGCATACTCATAGCCACCTCAGCCTCGATCTGCTGGGCTCTGGTGATCCCTCTGCCTCAGGCTTCCACGTAACTAGAACTACAGGCATGCGCCACCACGCCCAGCTAATTTTTTTATTTATTGTAGAGATGAGGTCTTGCCAAGTTGTTCAAGCTGGTCTTGAACACGTGGGCACAGGCAATCCTCTCACCTCAGCCTCCTAAAGTGCTAGGATTATAGGCGTGAGCCACTGCGCCCGGCCTAATGACTAGCACTTCTATAAGTATAGAAATTATTTTAAAAATTAAAAATAGCAATCAGTAATGACAGTGTTCTATATATATGAGCCTTTTCCAAAGTATGTTTCATAGGACTCAAGTCTTTGAGGATACCTTACTAGAATATGGTTTTATAATCATAAACTGCGAAAAAATTGCCTAAATGTTGCCTCTCCCAACTGTACGCATGCATGTGTCAACACACATGCTTTGGAGAGTCACAGTATACGTTAATTTATTACTGGTAGTAAGAAGTCCTATAGTTATGAAAACTGGTTTACTTTTGCTTTGTTTAGCTCTGTATTTGTTTACGTTTATTTGATCTTACAACTTTTCTGAATCTTTTGGTTGTCTGATGCACTTCGTGTTCCACAGACTACTCTTCAGGAAATTATGCTGTATACCGTGATGGTGTAATAGTAGTTGTTATTTTGATGAGATTTCTGGATAATGGCCCATAAAAAATATGCTGTTATTAGTTTATTTATAGTTAATAAATAGATTTTAGGAAATGGCATTTAGAAATTATTAGAAATTTGATGCTATGAATCTTCCTTAATTTATATAGCATAGGATTTTATATTTATAGATATATTACTTACAAAGGACTTTTATCTCTTTATTTGCTATATAAGATAGAATGGTAAACCTCGTTAATTCCAGCTAATTGGGAAGCTATGAGAGTTCAAGATAGTATAAACATTTTTAAAAACCAGAATGGTTTTATCATTGTAAATACTGCATCTGAATATTACACTAACAAAATAGGCCCAAGTGGGAGTTTCTAAGTAAAAATTCCTTAAGGAATTAATAACAGTTACATGTAATTAGTTCAGTTGCAAATATATAGTTACTTGTGCAAAACTTGAGATTATTTAAAAACTTTTCTTCCAAAAAGATTAGTATCTATTACTTGAATCTTATTTACACTATTTGCTTGCTAAACCATTTCTTTATAGATTGGTCTGTTGCAAATTCTTAGTATGGTATATCTTGTAAAACCTAAGTAACTTAGTGATCTGTATACTAATTGAGAATAGAATGAACTTGGAAATACGAGGCCTGACAATTAAGTTCTCAAACTCATCCTAGAAAAAGTACTACATACCTCATTGCAGAATATCACTATGGTCACCTTCAAAGTACTCTCCTTGGGAAGCCGCACACTGATGCCACTGACTAGTCTACCTGTCAAAGCCATTTTGGAACTCTTTTTCTGGAATGACTGTCGTTGGAAGGATGTTGAAGTTTGAATTAGAGCAATGAACAAGCATTACATTTCTTGTTAATCTTGCCAAGCGTGGAAGTGAAATGAGGGACATGTTAATCCAAGTTTGTAGAGATAATGCTATGAAGAAAACGGCAGTGTACAAATGGATTAAACATTTTTCTGAGAGGACAGAAAGCATCACTGATGAAGAGACGTCAAGATGGCCAGTAACAAGCAGAACTGATGAAAACATTGCAAAAATTTGTCAAATCATGTCAAAATCGTAGACTGACTGTGATAAACATAGCAGACTAAATAAGCATCGATAGAGAAATGAAAATCTTTTTTTTTAACTTTTAATTTTTTGATTTTAAAGATGTGGGGTACAATTCAGGGTTATGTATACAAATATTCATTATGCAGGTACCCTTGGTGAGGTGTGTCCCCCCTTCCCCAGGCAGAGTTCCACTACTGTCAATCCTACCTCCCTGTTCCCCCAACCCCCCCCTAGTTTCCTGCTACTGCTAACCCTTTTCTTATAGTATTATGATAGTTGTTCAAGGTCCACTTATGAGTGAGAACATGTGGTACTCAGTTCGTTTCTGTGAAAGATCACTCAGTATTATAGACTCTAAGTCCATCCAGGTTGCTGCAAAGTTCATGATTTTGTTTTTCTTTATGGTTGCATAATATTCCATTGTGTGTATGTACCACATTTTTTTTTTATCCAGTCCTCTTTTGATGAGCAGCACAGTTGGTTTCACATTCTTGCTATTGTGAACAATGCTGTGATAAACATACGTGTGCACGTATCTTTTTTGTAGAGTGATTTGAGTTCTGGGTATATTCCCAGTAGGGGGATTGCCAAGTCATATGAAAGGTTGATTTTTAGAACTTTTAGGAATCACCACACTGTTTTCCACATAGGCTGTACTATTTTACATTCCCACCAACAGTGTAGAAGTGTTCCCTTTTTACCACATCCTCTCCAGCATCTGTTATTTTTTGAGTTATTAATGATGGCCATCCTGACTGGATTAGGTGATATCTCAGTGTAATTTTAATTTGCATTTCTTTGATGACTAGTGAAGGTGAGCATTTTTTCATATATCTGTTGGCTGCTTGTATGTCTTCTTTTGAGAAGTGTCTATTCATATCTTTTGCTCACATGGTAATGGGGTGTTTGTTTTTTCTTTTCAGCGCGTTTGAGTTCTTTGTAGATCCTGGATGTTAGACCTTTGTCAGACATACAGTTGGCAAATATTTTTTCCCAGTCTGTGGGCTGTCTCCCTGCTCTCTTGATGGTTTCTTTGGCTTTGCAGAAGCTTGTCAGTTTGATGAGGTCCCACTTATCTATCTTATCTCTTATAGCATGGGCACTTGGGGTTTTGATCAGGAATTGGTTGCCAGTTCCAATTTCCATAAGGATGTCTCCTGTATTTTCTACAGTTCTTATAGTTTGAGGTTTTACTTTTAGGTCTTTGATCCATTTAGAGTTAATTTTTGTATATGGGGATAGGTAGGGGTCTTGTTTTATTCTTTTGCATGTGGTCAGCCAGTTTTCCCAGCATCATTTACTGAATAGGTTCAGGTCTTCTGTCCCCAGTGGTTGGTGGTAGAGGCTTTGTCGAAGATGAGTTGATTGAGAAATTGAGGTTTTGCTTCTGAAATCTCAATCCTATTCCATTGGTCTATATGCCTGTTCTTGTACCAATACCAGGCTGTTTTAATTATTGTAGCTTTATAATAAGGTTTAAAGTCTGGGAGGGTGATACCTCCCGGTTTAGTTTTTGTGCTGAAGATTGTCTTGGCTATTCATGGTTGTTTATGTTTCCATATGAATTTCTGTATTGTTGTTTCCAGGTCTGAGAAAAATGCTACTGGTAATTGATGGGCATTGCGTTAAATCTGTAGATTGCCTTAGGTAGAATGGATATATTAACAATGTTGATTCTTCTAATCCATGAGCATGGAATATTTTTCCACTTGTTTGTGTCATCTTTGATTTCTTTGAACAGTGTTTTGTATTTATCATTGTAAAAGTCTCACATCTCTGGTTAGGAAGATGCCAAGGTATTTCATTTTTTGTGTGTGTGGCTATTGTGAATGGGATTGTGCTTTTTATTTGGGTTTGTTTGTTTATTATTGGTGTATAGAAATGTGGTTATCTTTTGCACATTTGTACCCTGAGACTTTGCCAAAGTCTTTTATCAGTGCAAGGAGGTTTTGGACACATTCTCTTGGGTTTTCTTAGTATAGAATCATGTCGCCTGCAAAGAGGGATAACTTGATTCCTCTTTTCCTGTTTGAATATCCCTGATCTCCTTCTCTTGTCTGATTGCTCTAGTTAGGACTTCCAAAACTATGTTGAACAGGAGGGGTGAGAGTGGGCATCCTTGTCTTATTCCAGTTTTCAGGGGAAATTGTTCCAATTTCTGTCTATTTAGCAGTATGCTGACTGTGGATTTCTCCTAGATGACTCTTACTATTTTGAGGTATGTTCTATGCCTAGATGTTTGAGGGCTTTTATCAAGAAGCGTTCCTGGCTTTTATCAAAAGCTTTTTCTGCATCTAATGATATAATCATATGGTTTTTGTTTTTACATTTGTTAATGTATTTAATTATGCTTATGGTCTTACGAATGTTGAACCTGCCCTGCATCCCGGGGATGAAGCCTACTTGGTTGTGGTGAATGATTTTTGAGATATGTTGTTGAATCCGGTTTGCTAGGATCTTGTTGAGAATTTTAGCACCTATGTTCATCAAGGATATTGGCCTGTAGTTCTCTTTCTTTAATGGATCTTTACCTGGTTTGGGTACCCATGTGGCGTTAGCTTCATAAAATGATTTGGGGAGAGTTCCATCTTTCTCAATTGCCTGGAATACTTTCAATAGGATTGGTATCAGTTCCTCCTTGTATGTTTTGTAAAATTCCATTGGAAAGCCATCTGGTCCAGGACCTTTTTTTGTAGGCAGTTTTCTTATGACATAGTCAATTTCCTGAATTGTTATTGGTCTATTTAGGGTCTTGATTTCTTCTTGTTTCAACCTGGGGAGGTTTGTGTGATATCAGAAAGTCCTCCATTTCCTTTACGTTTTCAAGTATGTTCTATACAAGTGTACATAGTAGTCTCTGATAATCTTTTGTATTTCTTCAGGGTCAGTTGTGACTTCATCTTTTGTGTTACTGATTGTGTTTATTTGGGGCTTTTTCTTGGTCAGTCTAACTAGAGGACCATCAATCTAGTTTATCCTTTCAAAGAACCTGCTTTTTGTTTTGTTATTTTTTGTAATATCTTTTTGTCTTCTATGTCCTGGTTTTGGTCTTTTATTTTGGTGATCTGGATTCTTCTCCTGAAGTTAGGGTTTTGGTGGTGTTGCTTTTCCAGCTTTTTTAGGTGATTTGTTAGGCTTTTAACTTGTGATCTTACCATTTTCTTCATGTGTGTTTGTAGCAATATGAATTCCCCTCTTAGTACTGTTTTCACAGCATCCCAGAGGTTTTGGCAAGATGTTTCTTCAGTTTCATTTGTTTTCAGGTATCTCTTAATCTCTGTTTTGATTTCCGTGTTGGCCCAGGAGTTGCTTAGCATCATGCTGTCTAGTGTCCATGTCTTTGTGGGTTTTGGGGAAACTTTGTTGGTGTCGATTTTTATTTTTATTCCACTGTGGTCTGAGAAGGTGCATGGCAGAATTTCAATCTTATGAAATTTGTTTATGCTTGATTTATGGCTGAGGATGTGGTCAGTCTTAGAATGCGTTCCATGTGGTGATGAGTAGAATGTATATTCTGTGGTCATTGGGTGGAGTGTTCTATAGGTATCAATTAAGTTCATTTGGTTAAGCGTCATGTTGATGTTCTGGTTCTCCTTGCTGATTTTTTGTCTTATGAGCTATCTACGGTTGTGAGTGGACTATTAAAGTCCCCAGCGATGATAGTGTTAGAGTCAATATCTTTCTTTAGTTTACTTAGTAGTTGTTTTATAAAAATGGTGCTCCTGTGTTGGATCCATATACATTTAGGACGGATATTTCTTGTTGATAGATTGAACCTTTTATCATTATGTAGTGACCTTGTGTATCTTTTTAAATTTTTGTTAACTTAAAGGGTATTTCATGTGATATTAAGATCATGACTTCCTGCTTTCTTTTGTGTTCTGTTTGCCGAAATTTTGTTTCCCATCTTCTTACTTTGAGTCTGTGAGTGTCCTTTCTGGGTGAGATGAATCTCTTTGAGACAATATATTGTTACCTCATGATATTTTATCCATTTTGCCATTCTGTGCCTTTTCAGTGGTGTATTTAGTCCATTCATTCTGGCTAATTATTGATATGTGAGAGTTTATCCCTGTCATGAGGTTCTTATAGAGTTATTGTTGTTGCTGTTTGTTTGTTGTCTTTCTTTAGATTTTTGGGTTGATTCATGTGTGTTTTCAATCTTTTTCCTGCACTCTTGTGAAGAACATTGTCTTTCTTTTTTTCCCCTTTTTTCTGTGTTTAATACTTTCTTAAATGTTTCTTGTAGAGCTGGTCTGGAGGCATTGTAATTTCTTAGGGCTTGAATGTCTGGGAAACATTTTACTGCTCCATCACTGATGAAGCTTAGCTTAGCTGGGTAGGTTATTCTTGGTTGAAATTGTTTATCTTTGAGAACTTTGAAGATTGGGCTCCAAGCTCTCCTAGTCTGAAGTGTTTCTGTGGATAAATCTGCTGCTATTCTAATTGGTCTTCCCCAGTAGGTAGTCTGACCTTTTTCTCTCACTGCTTTTAGGATTTTTTCTTTTATACCCACTTTGTTCAGGCGAATTACTATGTCTCTAGGAGTTGGTCTTCTCATTTGTTGTTTTGCAGGGGTTCTCTGAATCACTTGTGTTTGAATGGTTGCATCACTGATGAGATGAGGGAAGTTTTCATGAATAATTTCATGGAATATTTGTTCCAGGGTGGTCTCTGTCTCTCTTTCTGTCTCAGGAAGTACAATTACTCTTTGGTTCGGCCTCCTGAAATAATCACTCATCTCTTCAAGGTTTTGTTCTGTCTTTTTAAACTTTTTTCAATGTTTTTGACATTTTGGGTTAGTTCGATATTTTGGTCCTCCAGCTCTGAGATTCTTTCTTCTGTGTGGCTAATTCTGGTTTCCATGCTTATCCATTTGTTATTTATTTCATTCACGGTATTCTTTACTGTTGTTATCTCAGTTATCAAATTCATTCTTTCCCCTTGTTTTTCCTCAATTCTATTTATCCTCTCTATTAATATCTTTATATTTGGGTTTGTAGTTTGAGACTAGTCATTCTGGGGGCTCTTCATTGTTTGCATTCCGAAGTCTGTATACTCAGTGTTTGACCTCCCAGGTGACTGTGTGAGACCCATATTCTTCTTTTGGTTTTTCTTCATTTGTGTAGATTTTGCTCCCCGCCTTTTTTTCTTTAAACTCCTTAATTCTGCTGTTCAGGGTGGGGGGTTGCTTTTACTTCTGTTTGCTCAATCTCCTATTCTTCCTTATGTGGATCCTCTGCCTTTGTTCAATTCTGAAGTTGGACTGTGGGTTTGGGATTGTACTTTTTTGCTGTTTTGAGATTTAAGTGAAGGGGCAGCTATGATTCAGAATCTATCTGCAGTTCCCAGTATACACTGACAGGTGTATGGGCATTCTGGAATGCACTTCCCACTGCCTTACCATCTGTCCATGCAGTGGGGGTATAGGTTTGCTCCCTGGAAGCAAAATGAGGTAAGAAAAAGGAAAATAATGGAAAAAGGAAGTGGGGGAGGCAAGAGGAAGGTGGAGAGAGAGAAGAGTAAGAGAGAAAACAGATAGATGTACCAACTAACAAATGAAAAGAGACACAAAGATAGAAAAGAGTAAAAAAAAACTAAAACATACAGACAATCATACAAACACACAAATCAACAAAAACCTCCCTATTAATGTATTCTTGCCATACACAAACAGGAAGTCTAAAAAAAAATCAATAAAATAACCGAAACAAAGCAAATACACAAATGTTATCAAAAACAGAAAGAGAGGGGAAAAAAAACTAAAACTAAAACCAAGCAAACAAAAATGAGCAAAACAGATCCCCCCAAAAAACAACCTTGCTCTGTGGTGGTTCCTGTAAGTCCAACTTCCTTTCAGCTCTGATCTCCAGCCCCTCCCCTCTGCTCTCAGCTTAGGCTGTTAGGGTTGCTCCCAGCTTGGGTTAGATGTCCCAGGCCTACTGTGAGAGGAGGGTGGATCAGATCTGAACTCAGCCAGCTTGTTGCTTGTCAAGTCCTCCACTCAGAAATGACATGTCTGTTTCTGATCCAGCGTGGGGGAAGGGCTTCTGTCTCTCCGAGTTTGATGAGGTTACCTTAGGTCCCAAGTTGGAGGCTGAGTGGAGCTGAGCGGGACAATGCAGTTCTCTGCCTGGTCCCGGGACAGAGAAAATGACTTTGGTTGGTGTTTACTAACCGGGGATGGGGTTCTTCTCTGGCTCTCCCCGATCTTCTCTCTCCACTGATCGATCCGGGACTCCAGCTGATTTGCTATCACAGGTGATGGTGTGAGCCAGGCAACAGGTAATGAGAATCAGCTGAATTCCGCAGGCTCTTCTCAGGAAATTCCTGTGAACAGCAGACGATCCTATGCACCAGCAGCTCCAATCTCAGGGTGGTGGTGGGTTGCAGTCACCTCCAGAGGAGAGCCCCAGTACATAAACCCAAGTCTCCCCTCAGATGGACTTTCACTCACCCAGCGGCACATGCCTACTCAGCAGAGTCTTTATGGACACTCACTTCTGTGGAGTCTCTCACAGTCCGACCTATCCCGTCGCCATCTTGCCAGAAGTCTGCTTGAGAAACAAAAATCTTAATTGAAAATCTTGGCATGAGAAAGGTGTGTGCAAAAATGGTCCCGAAGAAGCTTTTGCATCAAAACAATGCACCAGCTCATAGAGCACTGTCTGTCATTTTTAGCCTGTAAACAAATAACTGTATTGGCACACCCTCCTCACTCACCTGATTTGGCCCCCAATTACTTTTTTCTTTACCTGAAGATAAAGGAAATAGTGAAAGGGAGACATTTTGATAATATTCAGGACATCAAGGATAATATGACCATTGATGGTCATTCCAGGAAAAGAATTCCAAAATTGCTTTGACAGGTGGATGAGGCTCTGGCATCAGTGCATAGTTTCCCAAGGGGAGTACTTTGAAGGTGACCATAGTGATATTCAGCAATGAGTTATAGAGTACTTTTTCTAGGATAAGTTTGCAAACTTAATTGTCTGCCCTCATAAGGCAGGAGAGAGATCTTTTCTAATGAAGAAGAGGGTACAAATATCTCTTTTAAGCAGTGATAAAGATAACAAACAAGAGCCAAAGACATAACTGTTATTGCTAAAGGAGCAATTAATATTGATAAACCAAAAGGAAAGGCAGCTGCTTCTTGAGTTCTGTAAAAGTGCAGATTGAAGGCCAAGAAATGTTAAACAGCAATAGCCATCAAAGGACAAGAAAGAAAAATGAAAGATGCTGGGAAGGAAAGATGAGATTGACAGTGGTGGCTGTGGCAACCAGGAGGGTTAGATGTGAGGATCTAAGCAGATACTATGCCACTGAAGAGTCAGCGTTAAGTAAGCAAAGACCCCAGTAAAAGTAGATAAATGGTGTCATTAAAGATATTGGTATAGCACTCCCTAGTTGAGGTGTGGTGTTGGGACTAGGAAAGGCACCCGTTGCTATAGCCCTTAATGTGCGACCTTTTTATGTGCTAGGCATTCATCTCTAGAATATATCCAGAATAGCTCATTCTCCTGTCTTTCTTTTTATATTTTTAAAAGCATTTACAGATTTGCTTCCTAAAATGGCATCATATCAGTTATTCTTTCCAGGCTTTAGTAGACCTCATGTGTTGAGATTCCCCCGGTTCCTTTTTGCTTTCTTTGGTGCTTTTTATTCCTTTGGGATATAAGAAAGCATAGTAGGATCACCTCATTTTATAGGAATGAGAAAATCAGGTTGAAGGTCAGGTGGTTTGTGCAAGGAATAAAAGGAAGGAGGCTTTCAAGTATAGCTTAGAAACCAGGAGTTTGGTATTTCTGTAGGGAAAAAATATGATGGCTAATTGAGCAGGCTTTCTGAATTAAACTTTTTTATGCTTGATTGTATACTTAAGTATTAAATCTTTCAAGTATTATCTATATCAGTACTGACTAATCTGCCTTCAGTTATATAATGGATAGCTGATCCAGCCTTTCCTTTTAAGAAAATCCTTGGTGTATTAGACCATTAAAACAAATTCTAACATTTGGTGTTCATTAGTGTTGAAACCGAAACAAAAACATTTTAATGGTTGATCCTGGAGTATTTTGAAGTTAGCGTAACTGTGCTGGAAAGGTATTTAAGCGTCAGTATCAATTGCAAATAGGCCATGAGCCAATTTTCAAAGCTGTTTCTAAGTAAGACATTGAGTTTTTCTTAATGCAGTAAATACATTATGTGGCACTGGGCCATGTGGCAAGGAAGCATAATGAAACAATTACAATGAGATTTGTATTGATAATTGTATTTCTAAGTGAGTAGTTTAAGATATTGTGAAGCAAAATTTCGAATAATTCCCCGGTGTGTTCAACAATTGCTTAAGTTTAGTTACAGACCATGAAAGAGGTATTTTGAATATTAAAAAGAATGTAATTGCTGGACAATTAAAACTTGAAACTTAACATTTAGGTAGTTGACATGACTAAAAGTGGGATGCTTCAACTTTTTTATTGTAAATTCATTTCAAGAAAATGGCTAATTGTCGTTTATCTATTAAGGTAAAACGACTTTTTGTAATCTAGTGCTTAAAAAAGTTAAAATCTCCGCTTAATTAAGCTACCAGATTGCTAGTTGCTGGCAGGATGTTAGCAATATGTTTAGGTTATTTTGAATTATTTTTATTATGACTTGAACTGATGTGTTTATATGTGTGTGTTTGTATGTTCTGGCTCTATTTGAACCTCAGCAGACTGTTGAATGTCAGATAATTTTGAAGCTTTACTTTCTCTTCCTCTGTGATATACAACTTTTTGGGAAGAAATTTTTTCCAGAGTGTAATATTTGGAAATATATTAATCACTTGAAAATGCTTCAATGTTTAGAATAGTTCACAGTAAATCTGAATTTTCAGTGACTAATTAATGTTCTTTACGAAATATCTGCTATGTCAGAAGCAGGAAATTAAGTTAAATGTGAATTTGTCAGGTATAATTACAGCATGTTTAGAAAAATGTTGCTTTCTGACCAATTTAATTTTTAGTTTTAAAAAATTCACTTCAGTTAAGAAATAAAATGAATTTTTAATTTATTAGCTTATTATTTGTTTGGATTTATTATTGTAGAGTCTTGTGACTAGAAGAAAATGTCCTTAGATCCAAATAGATTTGAGTAATGTTTTAATTGTCCCAGTGATTTTCTATAATTTTCTTCTGTTTTGTCTTGAACCTTTTATCTTTGAGAGAATGTTGCCTTCTTGTTTTTCCTCATTTTTGCAAGCCAGTATGGCATGTATGTAGTGAGCTGTGGGTGTTCGTTAGGAAGAAGAAAGATCGAAGGTAGGTTTGTTTGGATAGCATTTTCAGTGATGTACACAGTGACATACCATGGCTAATAAAATCAAAATGTCATTTTTATGATGATAAATAAGTATAGGCAACAAGTATAATAACAGAGTTTAAGGAATAAGTGTCAGTTTCTGATACTTTCTATTTACAGATCCAGTAGAGCTGAAAATCAGTAAAGTTGTAAGAGAATGTGATCTCTGTGTTCATTTTGTAAGTATGATAAATATCACTGTTTTATGCATAATAGTGTTTATATATTTAAAGTTGCTTTTTAAAATAGATACTACATGCATATGGTACAAAATTCAAAATAGAGTATTAGTCCCTCTATAGTTGATTTTAGGCACTTGGTTACTCTATCTGGAGACAATTGTTGATACTAGCTTCTTTACATATCCTTCCCTGTGGAAGGATTTTATGCAGATTCAAGTGTATATGTAACGTGCATATATTTTATTGTATAATTTATTGTCTAAATTGTAGCACACTAAAAACAGTGTTACATGTCGCTTTTTTCCTATTTAACAACGGATCTTGGAGATCATTCATTCGAGAGATATTTATTGAATGAAGTGTTTAGGAATATAGCAGTAAACAAAACAGAAAGGTGTCTACTCTCATGGAGCTCTCATGAAAGTGGAGGACATAGACATGAGAAGGGAAGAGAGAAAAAAGGGAAGGGGGAGAGAGGAAATTAGAATGAATATATGGCCAGGATCAGTGGCTCAGCCTGTAACCCCGTGCCTTTGGGAGGCTGAGGTGAGTGGATTGCCTGAGCCCGCAGGTTCGAGACCCGCCTGGGCAGGCAAGACCTCATCTCTACAATAAAATAAAAAAATTAGCCGGGTGTGGTAGTGCGCCCCTGTAATTCCAGCTACTTGGAAGGCTGAGGCGGAAGGATTGCCGGAGCCCAGCAGGTCGAGGCTGCGGTGACCGGGAGCAGCCACTGCACTCCAGTCTGGGCGACAGATTGAGACTCCAACTCAAAAAAAAAAAAAAAAGAATGAATATATGGGCATAAGGAATGAGATTGAATTAAAATAGAGCGATGTGGTAAAAAAATGACTAGACTGCTCTTTTGAACTGGGTGCTTAGGGAAAGCTTCTGAGGAATTGACTTCTAAATGGGGACCTGAATGACAAGAAAGTCTTAGCCAAGAGGAGTTTAGAGGGCCTAGACCAATATAGCTGGAGTATAGAGGGTGAAGGGGATAGGTGGGCAGGGGCTAGGCCCTGTAAGTCTAATGTAGAGTTTGGATTTAATTTTAAGTTTGATAGAGGACCATTGGAAGGTTTGCTTATTTGCTTGTTTGTTTTATCGAGAGAGTGGTATCTGCTTTAGGTTTTTAAAAGATTTCTCTGACTGCTATGTGGACTATACATTATAGATGGTTCCATATCAGTGTATGTAGAGCTGCTCGGCATTCCATTGTATTAATGTGGATGGTAACTTATTCACTTAGTCCCTTTTGATGAACCTTTAGATTGTTTTCCAGTTTTTCATAATGTACACAATACCACAGTGAAAACCCATGTATACAAATCTTGTTTAACATTTTTGTAAAAATAATATTGAAGAATGTTGAAGCATAGTGAGTCTTACAAGTGAGAACTAATGATATGTGTCAAAACTTTATACTACCAAATAAACTGTTGAAGAAATTTTACCTTTGCTATGAGCAATGTGGGATGGGATGGGATGAGTGTGATCTCAGTCACCAATATTGAATATTTTTTAACTTTTCAATATTAATTTCTGGGGTATATTTTCTTGGGGTATACTTTATGTATAATAAAAATTTACCTATTTTAAGTGTACAGTTTTAGGTGTTTTGACAAATCTGTACAAACATGTAACTACCACCACCACTGTCAAGATATAGAACATTTCAGTCACTCAAAAAGTTCCCTTGTACCCTAGCACTCCTCAGTTTTCCCTCCTTATCAGCTTAGGCAATCATTGATCTCCTTTTGTCGCTATTAGTTGTTGGTTTTTTTCCTCTCAAAGAGATTGAGTTTTGCTGTGTTGTCCAGGCTGGACTTGAACTCAAGCAGTCCTTTCACCTCAGCCTCCTGAGTAGCTGGGACCACAGGTGTGTACCACTCTGCCTAGCTTAGGTTAGTCTTAACACAAATGGCATCACAGGGTATGTCCTCTTTTGTGTCTTGCTTCTTTTGCTTAGCATAATGTTTCTGAGGTCCATCCATGTTGTATATAGCAATATTTTGTTATTTTTTAGTGGGAATAGTATTCCATTGTGGGGATATACCACTTGCATCTATTCATTCATTCATTCATTGATGATCATTTGGGATGTTTTCAGTTTTTTGGCTATTGTGAATAAAGCTTCTGTGAATAATTGTGTATGTCTTTGGAAATATGTTTTTATATCTCATAAGTTAATATTCAGGAGTGGAATTTTGGGGTCATAAGTTAAGTTTGTTTAACTTTATGAGAAAATGCCAAATAGTTTTCAGAGTTTTGTTCTTTCACATTCTTCTGAATATATGAAAGTTCTACTTGTTTCATATCCTTATCAGCACTTAATTTTGTTTGTCATTTTAATTTTAGCTATTCTGGTGGATCTCATTTGGTTAAAATTTGCATCTTTTCATGTGCTTATGTGACATCCATATAGCTTCTTTTGTGATGTGTCTGTTTAAATCTTTTGGCCATTTTAAAATTTTCTTGTCATTGAATTGAAAGAATTCTTTATATATTCTGAATATGAGTCCATTGTTGGATATATTTGTTGTGAATATTTTTTCCAGTCTGTGACTTGCCTTTTCATTTTCTTGATGGTATTTTTTGATGGCAAACAATTTTATTTTGATGAAGTTCAGTTTATCAGTTATTCTTACCTGGCTTGTACTTTTGTATCTTGTCTAAAAAAAAAAATCTTTGCCCAACTAAGGTCTTGAAAATTTCCTTCTAGAAATTTTATGTTTTAAGATTTTACATTTAGTTCTATAATTCATTCTGAGTTAATTTTTGTGAATGTTGACTATGGAATGTGTGTGCGTGTGTGTGTTTTGAAAATGTTTGTATAGGGAGACAACTTTAGTGACAGTGTGGAGGTTGCAATGAAAGGGTGAAACGATAGAAGTATGAGTTGATTGTGACCCAAACTAGGACAGCAGTCATACTTATGGGGAGAGCAGAGAGGTGAACAGATGGTATTTTAGAGACAGAGAGTAAGCATGAAGGTAGAAGTAAAGATGAGAGACTAGGGCGTTTGGTATGGTCTGTGACAGGACTAGAATACAGGACAAGGAGAAGATGTGTGATTCTCCATTATGATTTATAATTGTCCATTATGATGAATGGAGAAGAGTTCTGTTTTCAAACTGTTGTGTTTATGTGATAGCAGAACATTCAGTCCTTGTCCACATGCACTCATGTTGAGGCATAGCTGGATTTTTAGTGAAAGCATTTTTTCTTTAACCTTCTGTGACTAATTTTCTATGTTATTGCAAAGTCTCCATTGTGATCATTTTTATGGCTTCACAAAATTATTTAAATTTTGTAGTGGAACTACCATATCTGCTATGTTGCCACCAAAGTGGTTTCCACTGTATTTCCCTGCCCTGTTTTCAACACAGCATGATTACTAATAAGATTATTCTGTCAGTGTTTGTCTAGATATGCAGACATCTTGTATCATTCTTTCCACATAAGTAAAATTATATCATCCTTATTTATTTTGATGCTCTTATTATGCCAAGGATGGCCAGTGGAAATGAGATATTTTAAGCTGACTCTTGTATCCTTTTGACATGTCCTCATGATTTTTTGAGCACTTTCTTAAATTCTGTCGTAATAATTCTGTCTAGGCTCATCTTATGCTTTCCCTGTCTTGCCCCGTACTCAGCCATTTCATTAAAGAGTCCTGGTTATTTTTAGATGAGAATGATATTTAGAAACAAAGATCTGGACACCAGTTGTGCTCATTGCCATAAAGACATTATTTCCTTTATGTCTCATCAGTGGACAGAGCTTGGAAATTATATATATATATAAATTATATATATATATAATATATATATATATAAATGTGTGTGTACAGATGCACACATGTATCTATATTTATTTCTATATCCAACTATGGAAATAACTATAAGTTTATACCTATACCTCCAGTTCTAACCAATTACAGGATATTGTTTCTAGACTTTCCCTTTTCCATATTTGTAATTCCTTCCTCTTACAGTGAGATATGTGATTCCTGTTACCTCAATATATTCACTTAATTGCTCAATTTCTTTGTATGTAACAAGTCTTCTGCCTATAACTGGCCAAATTTTTGCTTCATGTCTCACTGCTCTCAGCATCCCCCAACTGCTATGTCCAGCCCAGGGGGAAGGGAGGAGGGAGGTCCCCCTATTGAATTTTGACTAAATTCGTTCCTTGTTGACAAGTAATGGAAAGAAGGAAGGAAGGGGCAATATAGAATTTTAAACTTTTGAATTGTCAGTGTTGTCAGTCTCTCGCTCTCTTTTAATGGTTTCTGTCTTTCATGTCACAAGTAAACTTCATAAAAATACTTCTTGTAGTGCTTTTTATACCCCCCCCTTTTTATAAATTTTAATCTTTGGTTCACTTGAGATTTATTTGGGAGATATTTTAGGATTAATAATATTTTATTTTCCCAAATGGATAGCTAGTTATTTCAACATTAATACTGACTATTCTCTCTCTTCCCCACTGATTTGAAATGCTTTCTCCATTGTATCCTTTTCTAGTTGTTCTGTTTGTATACCTTTCTGTTCCATTTATCTGTTGTTTTTTTTTTTTTATTGTATGCCTGATGGTGGTACAGTGTAGTATTTACCTCATAGAGTGGTTGTGAACATTAAATTAGAAATGCGTATAAAATGATTAGTATGGTACCAGTCATGTAGTGTAAAGTAGTCAATACATACAGAGGTTGACCAAAAAAATGTCACATTTTAAGTATGCTGTTCGCTCAAAAGATGGTGTTAATCAAATGAATGCTAGTATCACCATGCGGCAGGCAGGACAGTCAAAGAAAATGGTGGAAGCTTGGTCGAGGGAATGCCATGCTATTCATTGCTACCGTAATTTAATTCAACTTCGAAAAGTAATACATAGATAACATCACTTAAAATGTGTATGCATGTTTTTGGCACCCCTGGTGTTAGCCACCATTAACATCTCACTGTAAAGGGAACACGTTTTTATAATAGTAGGAGAGCAAACTGAAAACCCTCCAAAAAGTAAAAAGTATAGTAAGAAATAGAGACTTTTTTTTTTAAAGAAAAACTTAGAGCTTCTAATTTTTATACAATACTTATGAAATGGCAAGAGTTCATTTTCTTTTTATACAGGTAAACTGTTTTAAAAGTATGTCCAATATTAAAGTTCAGTTATTTAAACTTACTATTGTTCTAGTTGATAAGCAGAAACTATGTCTTATTTAAGAAATATTTATTTAGCACCTCAAGGTGCCAGGATTGAGAATAGCATAAGATATAGCATTCCCTATGAGTGTCTCACAATCAAGTTGGGGAAAAACACATATAAACAAATAAATACAAACAATGTATACTAATGTGCTTAGTTGTTTTTCGCTCATATGGAAGGATTTACTTGTATTAGAACTGCATACATTCACTTAAGCATTTTTCTAAACATAGGAATGGGATGAGGATAATATTTAAATAGTATTTTAATGCTAATAACTTCCTATGAACTATATGTCAAAATGCTTGTTTGTACACTTCCCCTTATCCTAAATCCTTGTATAATATTAACCACAAAGAAGACAAAAGGTCACATTTTGAGATTGTATATTTTCTGCTTTTAAATGAAGCTGTTAACTATGTATATTCCATGTCTAATCCTGATTAGTGAATGCATGTATACTACCTATTAACAAAATGATAGTAATTTTAGTATTAATATTCTAATATACTCTAATATTATTTTCCCTAAATGCATCTTCTAAGTCTATGACTAAAATCATGTAATTAATTTGTATTTTTATAAGATTAATGTACTTTTAATCTAAGCATCTGTTTTCTATTTGTTTCACACCTGTGACAAGATGATTTCAACCATTCACTTATAAAAAGAGAAACACATTGTTGGGGGTACCCCCGTTTTGACGAATACATTCTGTTTTTTGCCCAGTAACTATGTGAAAAATACCAATTACTGAAACTGAGAAGAATGAAGTTACTTGTAAACCTAGTATTCATACAAAAAAGGTCCTCTAAATGAAAACCATGCTGAGATGCAATAGACCAAATCTGTTTAACATAAACCTTTCAAGATCAATGTAGCTAAAAAATATATCCATGATTTGAGAAGGCAGCTTTAACAAAACAGTATTGTAAAAAATAACTAAAATGAAACAGCTGGCAACCAACCTGACAAACATGTACCATAATAGGAAGCTATGGTATTTGAAGTAACTTAGTAAATATTAGTGGAGTGTTGCAGGCCATATTTCTATGTATACTTTTGATAATATTCTGATACACAGGAAGTACTGTGGCAAGTGAAATTATGAAATTTCTAAAAGTTAAAAAACCAAATAAAGCTACCATTTCAGTTAGAGTGAAAATCATGACAATTGTATATCTCAGTGAGAATGTAATTTAGGTTCTGGTTTAGCATTTATTAGGAAATATAATGTATTCTAGTGTCACCTTCATTATTAGCAAATTGTCTTCAGAAGGAATACAAATAGGAGAGTTCAGAGATGCCTTTTAGAGTGTCAGAGATGCAGATTATATGGTATAGTGGGCATTGCCAATAAAGATTGAGAGGCCAACTTTGTTTAAATACTAACTCTGATACTTATTAGCCTTTTGAATGGTATATTTAAAGCATTTCTCTGTCTCAGCTTCTTGAGTTGTCAAATGTGTAAAATAGGCCCCATATGGTTTCTGTGAGATTTAGATGAGTTACATGAAAAATGCTTAGTGGGTTATTAGCACATGAGAAACACTTCATAAATGCTGGCAGTAAAGTTCAACATCAGCAGACATCCTCTCCTTTGCATTTTCCCTCCATCTCTCTTCTTCTTTCTGCTTACCTTCCTTATTATTATCATTTTTTTGCCTTTCTCTTTAGTTTTATAATTTTTCCACTTTATTCTATTCCGCTAGTTTCCTTATTGTTTTCTCTTTTTTAAAAATTGCTTTTTCCACTTCACTACATGTTTTATTATCTTTTAAATTTTCCATTCCTCAGCCGGGCTCAGTGGCTCAGCCTGTAAGGCTGAGGCTGAGGTGAGTGGATTGCCTGAGCCCGCGGGTTCGAGACCCGCCTGGGCAACTTGACGAGACCTCATCTCTACAATAAATCAAAAAATCAGCCGGGAGTGGTAGCGCTTGCCTGTAATTCCGGCTCCTCGGAAGGCTGAGCGGAAGAATTGCCGGAGCCCGGCAGGTCGAGGCTGCGGTGGCCGGAAGCGGCCACTGCACTCCAATCTGAGTGACAGAGTGAGACTCCAACTCAAAAAAAAAAAATTTCCATTCCTCTAACTCCTGTTCTTTTATCTGACAGGCCCGATAGCCGCACTTTCTTTTCCCTTCATAGACCTGTATCTTTGCCGCAGAACGTGAGATTTTTTTTTTGAGTTGAGTTGAGTCTCTCTCACCCAAGCTGAAGTGCTGTGGCACACTCACTGCCACCCCAGCATGAACCTGAGATCTTAACCTGAAATCTTTGAGTATCCTTTAATGGGCCTACAAACCTCTAAAGTTATATACAAAATTTCATGAATATGCATTTTTTAAGATAGAGGTTTCATAGTTCTTTACAGGGTTTCAGAGCATTTTGCAAATTCTACAAGTTAAGAGCCATTGTTCTATAAGATGGATGTAACTAGTTTTCCCTCCCAGATGATTTGTTGGGCCTCTTTGCCATTTACCTCATCACTATTGTATATATGAGATTTGTACCACAGCATTTAAAAGAACTTTACCCCCAGGTAATTCATGAACTGTGGCATCATTATGTTGTGCTTTAATATTTGCATGCAATAGCTTTGTTTTTAAAAAAAGTTTTGAGCATTGCGCCTTCCCTAAAAATATTTTTCCAAGTTTTGAATATTCTTAACAAATGGCCAGTGCTGTTTAAAATTAGATAAGTATTTCTCATTTCATTTCTATGTGAAATGCCCAAGCCAACTTGGAATCAAAACTTTCAATATTTTAAAAGCTCAGTGAAAAAATAATGTATTAGAATTAGGTACAAATTCACTAGAAAAATATTCACATTGACAGCATTTTTTTAAAAATTAAAACTTCTATAACAAAAGTGATGTAGACTTTCAGTATATTTTTTTCTAGCTGGTCTAAGAGCCACAGTTGTTTTCTTAACTAAAATCATCATTCATATGAATCATCATAGTAGCCTGAAAAATTTAGAATTCCTCTAGGAAGAGAATGTAACCCAGCAAGACATTCTTTATACATCTTACTATATGTAAAAGTCTAGAGGAGGAAACTATTCCTTTGAATATAGTGTTGCTATTGATAATTCTGCATTGGTAATTCTAACCTCTAAAATAAAATGCCCATTTTCAGGACCTTTACTCTCCTGGGGAATATTAAAACCAAATGAATAAACCCTGTGTACCAACCCTGCCCCCCTTTTGTAACCACTAGGTTAGTATTTAGAGCAAAGATAATACAGAGCCATATATATATATCTCCAACACTAATGTTAAAATGAGTGCCTAGCATGTGTTGACTCTGGGGTACAATGGCGAGTATAGCCCTAAGATCTTTTCCTATGAGAAAAACAAATATGTCTATGTATATATAATACCATATGTATTCATATACAAATAGTAATAAGTACAATGAAATGAACAGGATCTGAAGAGAGAGTGAAGTTTGCTTTAGAATGCCATCTGCAATTAGTTATTTAGTAGGAAAAAAATAAAGCCCTTCGCTTAGTCCCTGTTAATCTGTATCCTATGTTTTAATAATGAAGTTGGTAACAGGCTATGGTGTTTAATTGTGCAGAAAGAACTGCTAGGCACTTGCCAGAGATATTATCTTACCCAGTAAGGATGACTATTTTAAAAAAAAAGAAAAAAATAACAAATGCTGATGAGAATATAGAGAGAAGGGAACTCTTGTACACTATTGATGGGAATGTAAACTGGTACAGCCACTATGGAGAACAGTATGGAGGTTCTTCAGAAAAACTACAAATAGAACTACCATATGATCCAGCATTCCTACTACTGGGAATTTATCTGAAGGATGGGAAATTATGTTGAAGAGACATCTATACCCCTATGATTATTGCAGCACTATCCACAATAACCAAGATATGGAATTAACCTAGGTGTCCAACAACAGATGAACGGAGAAAGAAAGTGTAGTATATATACACAATGGAATACTCTTCATTAAAAAAAAAAAAAAAGAAATCCTGTCATTCATGGCAGCATGATGGTACTAGAGGACATTATGTTAAGTAAATTGAACCAGGAACAGAAAATCAAATACTACACGTTCTCACTCATATGTGGAAGTTAAAAACGTTTACTGACAGAAGTAAAAAATTGACTAGAAAATACTAGAGGCTGGGAATGGTGGGAGTGGGGAGGGAGAAATAGGTAGGAATACAAACTTATAGCTAGATAGAGGAATAATTTCTAGTGTCATATTCCACTGTAGGATGACTGTAGTTAACAAGAATATATAGTTTTAAAGACCTAGAAGGAGGATATTAAATGTTCCCAACACAAAGAAGTAATAAATATTTGAGATGATGAATAGGCTAATTACTCTGATCTGAACTCTGTACATTATATGTATCAAAACATCACTGTGTACCCCATGAATATGTACAATTATTATTTGTCAATTTAAAAAATAAAAAAATAAAATTATTTTTAAAAAGACCTCATCAAAACTTTTTGTGCCTTGTAACATAAAACTTGAAGATGGCAGAGTAACCAGTTGGACTGTGTGAGTCCCTGTGTGTGCATGATTGTATGGACAATTCTGCTGTGTTTCTGTGTGTAAATGGGACTGTGAGGTGTGAGTGGGGAATTGAGAGCAAGTAGCGAGAGTCCTCCTGGTGAAGCCGCTAGTGCTGCAGCAACTCAGCTTGGACCCTGGCACTTTCTGGAGCATAGAGTCTGAGCACCATTTTCTAAAATCAGCAGAACTTTCCTGGGAGGAACGGCTGGAGTGATTGCTGACCCCAGTGCTGGACTGAATGCTGGCGGCAAGAGCGCAGCGAGGGAGTCTGAGGCAGAGTCCCAAGGAAACAGCAGGGAGAAGCCACCCCAAGCTTGGACCGGGCTCTAGAGTCTTGCCACTGGGTCTGAGATCTGGAGACTGTGGTAACTGCTGGCGCTATAGACCCCATTGGTGACAGGAACAGCAGCTGCCAGAGAAACTGATCAGATTCTCTAACACCTGGGTAGAGAAGTGCTCCACGGTAGCCTTTGCGGAACAGCAGAACTGCATCTTGAGACCAGGTGCTATCTTTGTGTTGCATTTGTATTGCTGTTTGTGACCTCAGAGAAAATTGGCCCCAATACACAAGCTCTGGAGGGTAATGACACCCCAGACAATCCACCTGCCACCCTGAGCCAGCCGCTGGACGATAGATGCATACAGTAGAACTGACTGAGAAGGAAGCTAGGAATGCCTAACTGACTCTCCCCCACCTGTAGCAACAAGTGAAAGAGATTGGGAGGGCAGAGGAAAGTCAGGAGGCCCCATTCCCCTGCGGTGAACAGCCCTGCTGTGGCAGAACCTGTCACAAGAGGGAGCCACCCCCCCCAAAGAGACATACTAAAACTGAGATCTCTTTTTTTTTTGAGATCTCTTTATCAATTTTTTTTTTTTTTTTTTTTGGACGGGGGTATTGTTTTGTTGGTTTGATTATCTTGTTTGGTTGCTTTGTTTGTTGAATGGTTTTCTCTTTTTTTTCTTCTTTCATTCTTTCTCTATTTTTTATGTTTTTTTTTTATGTTTCTATTTTTCTTTTAGCTTTTTTTCTCTTTTTCCTCCTTTTTCTTTTTTCTTTCTTTTCTCTCTTATACCCTGACTTGGACTCAGGGGCTATGCAAGCATACCCACTGTAAGGTCATATTGTGCAGAGACAATGAGTGAGTCCCAGCTGACCAATTCACCAGATAGCAAACATTGTGACTTGCCAATAGGTTCAGAATCCTTGCATCCCACCCCCACCCCCAGTAAACGTCAGAATTGTAAAGAGACAGCACAATGCTCAACCCCTAGCCCTGCTTCATAATTGAACAAACCTGGAACCCTGGCTCAAGAAAGGCCAAAAGGTAAAGCAAATATCGAGAGGTGACTGATTCTCCATTTTCCACTGAGCAATGGAATTAAAGAGAAAGATAAGAGAACTGTTGGAAATGAAGAAAAACCAATGAAAAACTGCTGGTTGCCATCAGAGTCTCAGCAAAAAGTCAATGCTAAAACAGTTACTGGGGCACGAACAATGGCTATGTCCCATAATGACAGTACCCAGAAGGTACTTATGGAGATCAGAGAATCATCGGATAAAATAAGTTAAAATCAAGAAATACAAGGGCTAAAACTAAATGAAATTGCAACGTAGCTAGACAGGCTCACGAAAGTATACTTAGAAGTAGCAGAAATAAAGAACTCCATCCAAAAAATAAATAACAAACTGACAAGCATGGGAAGCAGAATTGACCAAGCAGAAGAAATAATCTCAGAGCTAGAAGACCAAAATATGGAATTAACCCAATCTATTAAAAAATAGGAAAAAAACTTAGGAAGAAAGAGGAAACTCTCCAAGAGATGTGTGGTTTTATCAAGAACCAAACCTACCTCTGATTGGAATACCTGAAATAGAAAGAAAAACGGATAACACCTTGGAACAAACATTGCATGAGATCATTGAAGAAAACTTCCCTCATCTGACGAGAGAGATGACTATACAAGCACAAGAGCTCCAGAGAACACCTGTAAGACATTTTATGAGAATACCAACCCCTAGACACATAGTAATTCGCCTACATAAAGTAAGTATAAAAGAAAAAATTCTAAAGCTATCCAGGGAAAAAGGTCAGACTACCTCCAGGGGAGACCAATCAGAATTGCTGCAGACTTATCTGCAGAAACACAATATACTGGAAGGAATTGGGCCCTAATCCTTAATGTTCTGGAAGATAAACAATTTCAACCAAGAATGTCCTACCCAGCCAAGCTAAGCTTCATCAGTGATGGAGAATTAAAATCCTTCCCAGATATCCAATCCCTAAGAGAATATGCTGCTTCAAGACTAGCACTACAAGAGATGCTTTAAAAGGTGCTGTGCACAGAAGAAAAAAGAAAAAAAAAAAAAAGACCATATACTTCACAAGATCACAAACACAGAAGCAGCAGAACACACAGCATACCCACAAAAATGAAAACACCTATATGAACACAAAAGCTAAATGAAAACAAAACAGCCTTACAAGAGCATTAGATCAGGGACAAACTCTCACATTTCAATAGTCAGCCTGAATGTGAATGGACTTAATGTACCACGGAAAACACAGAATGCCAAACTGGATAAAAACATGTAACCCAGTAATTTGCTGTCTCCAGTAAACTCAGCTCAACACAAAAGATGTCCACAGACTCAAAGTTAGAGGATGGAAAACAAATTTTCAGGTGAACAGATCACAAAAGAAGGCAGAAATTATGATCAGATAAAACAACCTTTAAGCTATCAAAAATGTAAAAAGATATGAAAGGAGACTACATAATAATAAAAGGTTCAATCCATCAACAAGAAATGTCCATCCTAAACATATATGCACGCAACACAGGAGCACCAGCTTTTATAAAGCAGCTACTAAGTAAACTAGAAATATAAAATTTGCTGTGGAAATGAAAGTGTATTGCAAGATTTTGGTCACAACCTATAAAGGGGAGAAAAACAGAAAGAACTCTATTCTTCATGACTCTGTTTCCCTGACTTGTAGATCCCTTAACAAGGCTGAATCATAGAAGCTAGAGCTCTAGAGACTTTTCTTGGAAATAGCTCTGAATTCTAGACTCTAAGGAACGCAGTTTGGACACGACCAATTTAGTTTGACCTTTTTATTTTAAAAGTGATGAAATGGTGGGGTTCATTGTTCTCTTTTCACTTAGTGGAGGATCCTAAATAGCTGAGCCTAAATTTTTTGATTTAGTGTTTTTGTTTTGTTTTAATTACAAACAGCTGATATTTAATTTTCCTTTTCTGAACTTAAAGGCAGTATTTGCCCATTTCCCATGAGAAGTCAGTGATAATGTGCTTGAGATCCCAGCAATTGGAGATGGTGGGGCTTTTCCACACTGAAACAACCAAGCTTTGTTTCAGGGCTGGTATACCCAGAATAATGTGCTTTGAAACTTGAATATTAAGGCGATAAATGAATGTGCCCAACTGCTTGTGATGAACAAAATTTGAGGAAGTAGGAAAGTACTCTCTCTAGAGCCCAACCAATTCTTTGTGTCTCCTGAAGAAGTTGAGTAGTTCAGTGTGAATCATTTTTAAACTTGTCTAGGGAGCTTAGGGAATTCTCAGAGGAGTCAGTCTCAGGACTAGTGTTGAGGGTGGGGTTGCCAAGAAAAGAGGGGTCTCTAGATAAGAACCGTAAACCAATTTTTGCTTCTTTGTCATAGAAGCTTCCTGAGTTGGTATTTGTGTGCCAAGTTTTGAGGCTTCCATCATGTGCAACAAGGAACTACATCAAGACCTTTTCACCTGGGGTCTCCTTTTCTTCTACTATTCCCTCTTGGCCCCTTTCCTCACACAACCTTTTTTGTAGAAAGGAAAGCAGGGACAGGAAATATAATGCTTGAGTTCTAGGTTTTGGGAGCTAGTTAAGACCTGTTAGTAATGATAGACTTAAACAATTAATATTTAAAAGCCCTGAAAATTATGTTCTTAAATCTTCTACCTAAGTGGAAAAATGTATTATCTTCATTGAGAAAAATATATGTGAAAGTAACCAACAAACCGAACTGTTTAGAAAACAGCATATTTTAGCCAATAATGAGCCTTAACCTTTGCAGGGGCAGCATATGGAAATTATTATTATGTACCTGCAGATAGAGCTATGGTGTTTCTTAAGTCAAAGATCAGGTCTTCATTATACCAGGGCATTCTGATTTTTACAGTTAATCTTATTTGGTTGCTACATGTCTTACTTGCTTAATGAAACAAAATTTGAAGAAATAACTTGCTTAATTGCTTCCCTTTTTAACTTAAAATATTTTTTCTCCAAATTTTGAAGACATTTTGACTAATTGAATTTCACATAATATTAATGAGTACCATAGTTTGTAAGCTATAAAGTTATGTGATCTGAATGCTCTCTGCCTAATGTGACTGGAATTTTTCTTCAATTATAAGAGAAGCAAGACCATCATTCTCCAGTTTCAAAGGAAAGAATGCAGCTGCTTGCAAGAGGAGAGCGAAACTAACAGAACATATAATATTTTGAAAAATATGTCCGGGGGGAAAAGATTTTTCTGTTCAAAAATATATTAAATTATTTAGCTTGGCAGCTCCAGGGTGTGAATATTTTGAACTCCATCACTGTCATTTATTTTTTTATCAAGTTCAAATGGAAAAAATTGAAAACTTTATTTTGACATGTAGTTCTTTATTAGATCTCCTATAAACCTTTGGCTGCAAGGGCCTACACGTTACTGTGATCTGCATAGGCACATTCCATTTTTAGTGGATCAGTGTTTAATCTTCAAAATTCTCAGCAAATAGCAGAGTTGCAGCCAAAAATTCCTTAGTTGAGATTCCTTCCGGCCCAGATGAAACTAATAGTTCCAGGCTGTGTTGCTGTCATTCATGACTAATTCAGGTATGGCTGCTTACTGTTTTTAATTTTCCTTTTCTGAACTTAAAGGCAGTGTTTGCCCTTTTCCCATGAGAAGTCAGTGATAATGTGCTTGAGATCCCAGCAACTGGAGATGGTGGGGCTTTTCCACACTGAAACAACCAAACTTTGTTTTAGGGCTGGTATAGATATGAGCTTGGTGATAGACATAATAAAGTAGAGGACAGACACATAGTAGGTTATTCAGGAGAAATAAGAATGTATTAGGGATTTACCCCCAAGCTTTGAAAGTTGGTGTTATGGAAAGCATTTGTCTCCTACCACACGATATCCATTGATGCCATTTACCATTTTGGGACAGAATATTGTGTTAAATGGACAATCTGTTTTATTACAATTCTTGTGATTAGTAGTAGAACTTTTATAACATTCAAAATATTATCACCAGTTACCACATCAGACCAGAATGGATTCGTTTTGCATTTTAAACTGTTCTAATTGATACTTAAAACAGTGTGATATAGCTGGGTGCAGTGTCATGTGCCTGTAGTCCCCAGCTACTTGGGAGGCTGAGATGGGAGGATCCCTTGAGCCCAGGAGTTTGAGGCTGTAGTGCCTTTTGATTGCTCCTGTGAATAGCCATTATACTCCAACCTGGGCAACATTAGGGAGACTCCTCAAAACAAATATCAACAAAATAGATATAAAATAAAGAACAAAGATCATGGACTTTGGAATCGAACGGTTCTGGATTTATATTTTAGCTGGTTCTGCTACCTTAGGCTAATGATGGAAGATCTCTGAGTCTCAGTTTTTAAATTTATAAAGTGAGATAATAGGTTACAGAGTTGGTGTGAAGATTTATAATATGGTAGATAGAGAGTGCCTATAGAAGACCTACAACAAGCTGGGCTCGGTGGCTCAGCCTGTAATCCCGCGCCTTTGGGAGGCTGAGGTGAGCGTATTGCCTGAGCCCGCGGGTTCGAGACCCGCCTGAGCAGCGAGACCTCATCTCTACAATAGATCAAAAAATCAGCTGGGCATGGTAGCGCACGCCTGTAGTTCCAGCTACTTGGAAGGCTGAGGTGGAAGGGTCACCGGAGTCCAGCAGGTCGAGGCTGCGGTGGCTGGGAGCGGCCACTGCACTCCAGTCTGGGCGACTGAGTGAGACTCCAACTCAAAAAAAAAAAAAAAAAAAAAGAAGACCTACAACATATTTGGTACTCAGGAAATGGTAGATTATATATTTATCATAAAGTGCCTACCTGCTTGCCTATTTCTGTTGATCTAGTTTTTTTAGGCCCCATTTTTTGTTAATCCAGATCTAGTGTACTGAAATTTAAAGTATGAAAATACTCAGATTAATGGATAAAAAAAAGGTTTGCTGGCTGTCTCCCAAGAGGCTTCCACAATAACATTAACATCTAACATTAACGTGGTATGACTTTAAGTCTGGCAGTGTGTTAGCATCCTAAGAGTCGGTATTTCCCTTGGGAAGACCAAATCTGCGAGCATCGTAGATCAATGTATACATAGTTATTACCTGCTAAAAGGAAAAAATATAGGCTGAATCTTCTAACTAGCACTGGAGTATAGCTGTGAAAGAAGTTGTAATTATCAGTAGGTTTCTTGGAATTCAAGGGGGTGTAAAGAAAGGGAGGTAGTTATAGGGTTCAAATACTTGGCAGAATAGGCAAATATGGTAGACTGATAAAATGTGCTTGCTTCCCTGCTCCCCTTTGAAATCCCACAATATAACTGGAGTAAAATGGAGAGGTGACAAGAGTAGAAGCAAGTTGAACAAAATTTTGGAAACTGGAAAGTAAGATTTTGGTACTAACTTAACAGAGGAGAGAAGATGGAATACTAAATGGTTGCATAGTGGGAGCAAATAAGCAAGGTAATTGAAAAGTAGCACTTTGGAACAGGAACAGCTAAAGAAAGATCTACATAAATGACATTGGGGTCCTCAATGGAAAAGCTAGTTTGCTGTCTTATCCAGTGCTGAAATCTGCTAGTCGTGAGTTCTACCCATGTGCATACAGCTAGTACTCATCTTTTTATTGTCCTGAACAGGTATGTTAGATAAAAGTCTGTAAGATGAAAGAAACCAAAACGAGGGAGAAAAAAATGTGAGGAACAGAAGCAATGCAGGAGTAAAAGACATTTCAAAAAGCTATAATAAAAATTCTCAGGGATCCTCAGAGATGAAATCCTCTACAAAAGAATAAGAGTATGTTTTAGATGGGATTATTCAAAGAATAAAAGCTCTTGGGTATTAATTTTTTTAATTTAGTAGAAGGGTTAGGAGATAAAGTTGAGACTATCTTTCTAAAAGTAGTCTGTAGATTTTAAAAGACAAAGAGATGGAAAATAAAATGGAGGTGTAAGATTGGAAGATAAAAGAAAATACAATTCGAGGAAAACTAGGCTATGTAGCATTTGACTAATAGGAAAAGTTCCAAGAAGAGTTTGAGTTTGAGATGAGTTAATGTTCTCCCGGTTGGTTATATAATCTGAACTCTAAGTTCTGAGAGTTTGGGGAATATAATATTGTTGATCTTGTTCACTGTTTATTCATTGTCTTTCATAGTATGTGTACATAGTAGATCCTCAGATATTTTGACTGAGATTATCCTAATATTCTGTTTCTATTTGCTTAGAAAACTAAGTAATTTTTCTTTAAAGAGGCAGCTAACTAGAAGGAAACTTTTTTTTCAAGAAAGGAAATTCAGTCATTATTCTTTAAGTGGTTCAGTTGGGAATAATATTTAGTTATAATAATGTACAACCCTAAATATTGATTTATCCAACTATTATGATGTGACTATTGAGAAAGAGGGGAAGGGGAATGCTGTAAGAGGGCTAAATCCTCATCATCTACAGAAAGAAGTCAATATGTAATGCTTGAACTATTGAATTTTAAAATGCAGTTATAAAAATGTTTGCTAGAGATAGCTGAAATAGTTGGAAGTGAGTACTGGAGAAAAGTAGGGCAGGGATCCACTTCCCCTCCCCTCCATTTTATGCCTTGTAGAACTACTTTTAAAACAATATAAGTGAGTTTTTTTAAGAAGTAAAAATTAAGATATTTAGTGGCACAAGGCTACATCATTTTCTACATTAAGACCATACTTATCATCAGAATATGTCTGTCCTTGGATCAGGGAATCTTCTCTTTGGCACAGCCCTTCTCATTTTTCTCTATTCCATTGCTTACTCATCTCTCTTCGAAACTGACATATTCTTTAGCCATGTTAGTACAGTCAGTCAAACCATACCTACATTGCTAGGAATAGTCAGCTTCTAAGTTCTGTAGTATATTTTGTAGTGACTTCATATTTTAACTCTCAGGGTCTTTTTTTTTTTTGAGACTTTGTAGTCACTGGTGGTTATAGTTACTTTATTGTAACCTCCACATACTGATAGCACATTTCACTAAAATAAAGGCTATTAATGCTTCAATGTTGCTCCAGTCAGTTATATATTCTAGACTCTAAATTCTGTGAAGTCAGGGACCATTGATTTTGTTCACTATTTATTCAGCTAACATAGTGTGTACACATAGTGGATTCTCAGGTATTTGATTGAAATTATCCTTACATCTCATTGAGAAGGAGATTATGTAGTGCTTAAGGGCCTAACTTTTGATTTAGACCAGGGATGTCCAACCTTTTGGGTTCCCTGGGCAACACTGAATGAAGAGGAATTGTCTTGGGCTGCACATAAATTATAAAATATAGTGTATGTACATAAAAAGACTTGTATTTGAGTCTTATTTCTACCACTTACTGGCTATATTTTTCAACCTCCTTTCTGAAGCCTAGTTTCCTCATCTGTATAATGGGAATGGAAATTATGGAGCTGTTGTGAGAATTAAGTGAAATAAAGCAGGTAAAGTACTCAGCACATAGTAAGTGTCCATTAACCTTATTTTTTATTTTACTTTTTATTTATAATTGACACATAATAATTATACATATTTATTGGGCATAATGTAATGTTTCAGTGCGTGTATTCAAAGAACAATGGTCAGATTAGAGTAATTTCCATATCTCTATCTTTTTTTGTGTGTGGTGACAACATTAAAAAATCTTCTCTTTTAGCTATCTTGAAGTATCCAATACATTGTTATTTGCTGTGTTCATCCTATTGTGTAATAGAACATCAACACTTATTCCTCCTGTCTCACTGTAATATAGTACCCATTGACCAACCTCTCCCATTCCCTTCTTTGCCCCTCTTCTCCTTGGCCCCTGGTAACCTCTATTCTGTTCTCTACTGTATGTTTATTGCAGTACTGTTCACAGTAGCTAAGATATGGAGTCAACCTAAATGCTGATCTAATGATGAATGATTGAAGGAAAGGTGGCACATATACATACATACATATATATGTATATGAATATTGTATATATACATACAATGGAATATTTTTCAGCCATAAAGCAGAATGAAATACTATCGTTTGTGACAATATGGATGAGCTTGGAAGACATTATGTTAAGTGAAATAAGCCAGGCACAGAAAGGCAAACACTGCATGGTCTTACTCATATGCGTAACTACTGTTTTAGTTTTGAGTCATCACACAACCGTTTGCTTAACTTCTCAAAAATCCAATGTGGTTATAAGGTAAGAATTTTTCCTGTTTGTAAGGATTCAACAAGTGTTAATGACTCTTGAGTATATTTCTTCAGTCCTGTCCTTTTAGTCTGTGCTTGTACCCATCTCTTTCCTAAGTATTAATACTGTGTTTCCAGTGAACACCTAACGGCCCTGCTTCACAGACCTTTTCACCTTTTCATTATTTGTTATTTCTGATCATCATTATCTTACTGTTCTTTAAAATCACCACCATAAATTATTAAATTTGCATTTAAAAATAATACTTGATGTTAATAAAGTGAGTTCTTTTTTCCTGAATTCTCTAGTAATGTTATTACACTATAGGTTAGATTGCAACACATTTTTTTTAAAGTAAAAATTGTGTTTATAGATTCATTTATTTTTAGGAATGTTTATTGCATAACTTCTAGTATAACAGGAAGATGTTTATGTTCTTCAAGATACACTATCCTCATGAAGTAGTTTGGCTGCATTAAAAGAGAGTAGTGATAAGATAATTTTGCAACTTCTTTCTCTGAAAGGCCAAGCAACGCTTTCTGAGACTGGGATGTCATGAGGGGTAGGAATTTGCATTCTACTCATCTATTTGTTCATTGACTGGCATGTAGTAAAATCTTAACTGTTGACTGAATGAGTGCATGTGTATGAATGAATTAACCACGGTGTTGTTCTATTGGTTTATCACTTTTTATTTCAATACAGTTTAAACTTTAAAAAAGAATTGCAAAATTAGTATAAGGAAATCTCATATATCATTTACCCAGAATACCAGTGTTTTGCAAAGTTTAAATGCTTTATGTATGTATAATGATTTCTGAGCCATTTGAGAATAAATTGTTGACATTGTACCCTTTTACCCCTAAATACTTTAGAACGTAACCTAGGAACAAGACCATTCTCTTATAATAAAGCACATTACACTTACCAAAATCTACAAATGTAACATTAATATAATATTATTTTCTAATCCACAGTTGTATCCAAATTTGTGCATTGTGGTTAATTCATTTATAGCTATTCTTTTCTCAGTCCTGTATCTAATTCAGGATACATTCCATTTAATTTTCATGTTTCATTAGCCTTCTTTAATCTGGAATTGTTATTTAGTTTTCCTTTTTTCTTTCTTTCTTTTTTTTTTTTTTTGAGTAGGAGTCTCACTTTGTTGCCCAGGCTGGAGTACAGTGACATACTCATGGCCACCCAGCATCAACCTGCTGGGCTCAGGTGATCCTTCCACCTCAGCCTTCCAAGTAGCTGGAACTACAGGCATGCACTACCATGCCCAGCTAATTTTGTGATTTTTCTTTTTAATTGTAGAGATGAGGTCTCGCCAAGTTGCCCAGGCAGTTCTCGAACCACAGGCTCAGGCAATCCACTCACCTCAGCGTCCCAAAGTGCTGGGAATACAGGCTTGAACCACTGTGCTCCACCTTCTTTCTTGACTTTAACATTTTTTGAAGAGTTTAGGTCTATTATTTTGAAGAATATTCCTCAGTTTTGTTTGTTAATGTGTCCTCCTGATTAGAGTGAATTTTTAGCTGGAATACCACGAAAGGGATGCTCTGCTGTTGTCAGTACATTATATTAGTAGGCACATGATATCAGTTTGTACAAATGTTAGCAGTTTACCATTTGGTTAAGTTTTATCCACCAGGTTTTTCCAATATAAAGTTACCATATTTTCCTTTGTAATTAATGTGTAATTTGTAGGAAAATACTTTAAAACTGTAAATATCTTGTTCTTTATTTTTCAAACTTTCACCCGTAGTTTTAGCATTCATCAATCTATTCTTCCATATTTATTAGTTGGCATTCTACTATAAGGAAGAGTTTCTCTTTCTTTATTTTTTTATTTTTGTTAGTCTTATTTATGTTAGTTTGACCCATAGATTCTTATGTTATTCAATGAATTATAATCTATTACTGTCATTAATTATGTTGATGCTTAAGAATTTCCACTTTTGGCCTGTGGGAGTCCCTGCAAACTGCTGCTTTATCCTTTTGTTAGATCTTCATCATTATTTGAGAATTTCTTACCTTTTCTGTTGTAACAAGATGTTCTAGGTTCTTCCTGTACGGTCCTTGCCCTAGCCTTGGAGTCAGCCTCTTTTCTAAGGTGCTCTGGTTCCTTTTAATGGAGAATGGTATTTTAAAACGAAGATCTGGGTGCTTGGTATATTATTGGCTCTAGACCCTCTCAGGTCTCAGATTTTTCAGAATCAAGCTACGAAATGTGTGTATGTGTGTATCTATGTGTTTGCCTGAATTGAAGTTCTGTATCTAAATTAAGAGTTCATATTGATTAATATTTAAATCCAGCACTACAGGGTTCATTGTAGTTTCTCTCCATAATTATACTTACCATCTCCAACCGTGAGAAACTTGGCTTTATGTTATTTTTTTTTTATATTTCTAGTACCTTGTCCAAACCTTGGAATTAAGTAATGTATCTTTTAAGTGTTTGAGTAAGTGAATAAATGAATGAGTAAACAAATAGTTATGGCATTATCTCTGTATGTATTCTCACTGCTGTGACCAATGCTTGGCATGAGGTAGATGCTGAATAAAACTTTGTTGAACAAATAGTTCTCTTTTCATCAGTATATTCATTTTTTAACTTTTGAGCCATATAAGATATGACTCAGTATGAGTACTCTTTTATCATTTAAATTTTGAATCCATATAAGTTATTCAGTTACTATGAAGTCAATCATTTTTTCAATAAGAAAAAGTCATAAATAAAAATAAAATTGATCTATAAGAAAAACGGTCCCTTTGTTTTAAAAAAAAAAAAAAAAACCTTGGGTATAAGCAGTGCCATTGAAAAGATTTCAGCATTTCTAATGACAAAAATTGTAGCTTGCAGAGTTTGTCTGGCACATTTTTCACATTGTCAGCTCTAGCAATGTGAAATATGTTCTTCATTTGAATTCTCTTCCTATACCTCCTGCTGTCAGGCAAAAAGAATTTCCACTTCACTGCTGCTTGTTATTAAGCTACTATAAACAAGAATGCTTGAAGGTAGCTTATGAGCAAGTGACTAGAAATTTCTGATAACCTTAAGACTCATTCCCAAATTATATTATTAACTCTGTGACTTATCTGGGGGTAAACAGTAGTGTTTCATTTACTCATGCCTTCAAAGGTTATAGATTTATAATTTAAGACAGCCATTAATGACAATACCTATTGAAATATATTTTTTCCCCTTAAACCTCAGTAAATGTGGTCTGTTTTTCTCTCTGATGTAACTAAAACTAACAACTCCTTGCTCATAAAGTCTTATTTTTTTCTAGAAACTTGTTTTAAAAGGGCTCTATCCTTTTCTATATTTGCTTATTCTGTTTACCTAAAATATGTTAAATGTAGCATGTGCATTATAACTTATAGTATAAAATCAAAGTGTATAATTTCTCATGAGTCATACCTGAAAAATAAGAAAAGTCGGAAAGAGGGTTAGTTTTATATTTGGTAAAACTTTTCTACAAAATTGGCTGGGACTTGATTACTTTTGTTTTAAAGAAAAGTTTCTCCACCATAACTTCTTTAATCCTGTATAGAAACATTTATTTTAAGTCTTTGTCCTCCAAATTTATAAGAGGGTATGGATATGGATGTTTTCTAAATGAATGAAAAAATAAGGGTCTGGGTCTTCTTAAAATGAATAGAAAAATAAAAAATTTAAAGCACTTCAGTCTTTTTTTTCTATTTCTAATTTTTTTATTTTAAACATATGAGGTACAATTCAGGGTTAGGTATACAAATGTTCATTATGCAGGTACCCTTGTTGATGAGGTAGCACTTCAGTCTTACAAGCTTTTTCTATTTTAAGAAAAACTGACATGGCAGTTTATACAAATAGTCCTTTTTCTAGATTAAATATTTGAAAACAGAGTTCTATATGTTCATATTTAAAGTATAAGAATTTAAAACTAAAATTTAGAACTTGTTTTAAAAATGCCTTTTTTGTGGTGCAATGTGGTAGTCTCGTGTCATAGATTCCCTTTTCCCTATCTTGGTTTATCTCAATAAATAGATATTGTTCCAACAATTTGGCCTGGTATTACTGATTTTTATACATGCATACATGTACACAGAGGGTTCACCATGAGAGGCAGTTATACTTGACATATTTCCCAAATTGTCTTTGTACTTTTAACCGAAGTAACTTTTTCATTTTCTCTTTGTATTTTCAGTCCCCCTCCCCCACCCATTGAGTTTTATGATAAAATACAGTGTCTTCTTCAAGGAGTCCAGACACCCTAGGAACATAGCCCAGATGACAACTCGTAAAAGTAACTAAGGAAAAGGAAACTTCAGCCACCCAAGGTCAGTGAGATTCAGTGTTGACCTCAGTAGGTTGATGTCTGGCTCTCCCTGTGTACTCTTTCCCACCTTTGTAAAAAACCAAATGTGTGGTAGGGTAGGCAGAAGAGATTGTTGGGATGCTCTTTCCATTTGTTCTTTTGGCTAGAGAAAATATCATTTTCTCTCCTTTACTCCCTTTATCTTTATCCTTATCCTTTTCTGTTCTTTTATTTTATTTTCTTCTTTTATTTCTATTCCTTGCTTTTTCAAGAGAATTGGGCCTCAGAATTATGATCAGTACATGGTATTCTTGGGGTAGTTTTATATTTCCTTCCTCTTTGCATGTTTTTAAGATGAAGATTAGGCAATCTTCATCCAGGTATATTTTATTTTATTTATTTTTTAGAGATAGGAGGGTTTCACTTTGTTGTCCAGACTATGGTGCGGTGGTGCAATCATAGCTTACTACAGTCTTCAACTCCTAGACTGAAGCAGGCCTCCTACCTCAGCCTTCTGAGTAGCCAGGACTACAGGCGCACACCCCTACACCAAACTGACTTTTAAATTTTCTGTAGAGATGAAGTCTCACTATGTTTCCCAGGCTGGTCTCGAACTCCTGGCCTCAAGTGATCCTCCCAGGTTGGCCTCCCCAAATGTTGGGATTACAGATAGGAGCAACCTGGCCAAACTCCAGCTATATTTTAATATCACTTATGACTTCAAGGTAGTTACAGACACTAAATAACTCATTGCTACTCCTTTCCTGTAAATTTGCAATTTGACAAGCTTTCTTGCCAAAGTAAACAGTAATATTCTTTTTAGTCTTTAAAAATGCAAGACAATGTTTGCAAAAAAATGATATATGAATCTTTTAAAAGACACTTAGTAGCCAGGCTAGGTGGCTCAGCCTGTAATCCCGCGCCTTTGGGAGGCTGAGGTGAGTGAATTGCCTGAGCCCGTGGGTTCAAGACTCGCCTGGGCAGCGAGACCTCATCTCTACAATAAATCAAAAAATCAGCCGGGCGTGGTAGCGCATGCCTGTAATTCCGGCTACTTGGAAGGCTGAGGTGGAAGGATCACCGGAGCCCAGCAGGTCAAGGCTGTGGTGGCTGGAAGCGGCCACTGCACTCCAGTCTGGGCGACAGAGTGAGACTCCAACGCAAAAAATAAAAATAAAATAAAAATAAAAGACACTTAGTAAAATTTAATTAAATTCAGTCCAATTAGGAGGTGGGCCAGTTTGAATCAGAAGACAATTGGAGGCACAGAACCAGAGAAATATATCATTCTAGAAATGCCTAGGGTGGTTGTTATATTTTTTTCCCCCACAGTTGTGTTTCCAGTACAAAGCATATTGCTTACCTGGCATCCTGTAGATACTTAGTAAAAATCTGTTAATTAATCAATGGGCCGGGCTCAGTGGCTCAGCCTGTAATCCTGTGCTTTGGGAGGCCAAGGTGAGTGGATTGCCTGAGCCCATGGGTTGGAGACCTGCCTGGGCATCTTGGCGAGACCTCATCTCTACAATAAATCAAAAATTATCTGGGCGTGGTAGCACACGCCTGTAGTTCCAACTACTTGGAAGGCTGAGGCGGATGGATTACAGGAGCCCAGCAGGTCGAGGCTGCAGTGGCTGGGAGCGGCCACTGCACTCCAGTCTGGGTGGCAAAGTGAGACTCCAACTCAAAAAAAAAAAAAAAAACTTAATCAATGAATTTTAGAAGCTTTTGGTTTACTTTTTTTTTTGAAAGCAGGATTTATTGAGAGGACAGAAAAGCTCCCAGAGCAGGAGGGGACCCAAGGGGGTTGCCCAGTGTACTTCTTAATTTTACAGATGAAGAAACTTAATCTAGAGATGGAATGGTGAAGAAGCAGAAGACCAATTTACTTGGTGGTCATTTGACACTTATTACATTTTAAAAAAATAAATCATTTCATTATTTTCAAGATATGAAATAATTGAAACTAAGCCAAACACATGTAATAATGAGATTTCTAGACATGCTGCTTTAATGAATTAATCTTTATAGTTGTTAATAACGTATTTGTTGTCTGTAAATAGGAAATTATAATGTTCTTGTGGAGATACTTAGTTTGTTTTCTTGAGTTCCAATATATTTTTCTTTTAATATTATTCATATGGTTAATTTGTTAGTAAACGCTTTGTGCAAGTTATACAGAGATTCTTTTAATAAACTCCCCTCTCTGGGTTATCATAAAGTCTGCATTTGTTAAACTAGTATAGTATCATTGACTTCAGTGTGAAGGGACTTTAGAAATATCTAGTTCAAGCAATTCATGATTTAGGAGGAAATGGACTTCTAGTTAAGTAACTTGTCAATGTAACATCAATAATTAGTGGCAAAGCTAGAAATAGAGTCTGGGTTTTATGGTTCCCTGTCAGGTGTATAATTGACTTCTAACTGCCATATAATATAAGAAGTCAGTGTCTTGGTGCAGATTTATCTAGGTAGTGATAGATATATGTTAAGTATAGGGCTTTGAGGGGAAGCCTTTCATATAAAATTGATTAAGCTTTTCTCTCCTCCCTAGTTCTCAGGCTAATGCGCTTGTTGTAGAGGGAGTTAGTAAAAGGGAGATCTAAAGGGAAAGGAAATCTTACAGTGTCAGGATTGTAGCAAGCACTTGGAAAGGGTCTAAGTCTCTATAAAGACAAGGGAAAATGATTATGAGGAGACTAAATTATGTTCATACTGTGTAAGGTTTTTACAGGTGTTAAAAAGACTGGGTTAGTCTGGTGTGGTAGCATGCACCTGTAGTCCCAGGTACTTGGGTGGCTGAGGCAAGATGATTGCTTGAGCCCAGGAGTTTGAGTCTAGCCTGGGCAACATAGTGAGATCATGTTTCTTTAAAAAAAAAAAAAAGAGGCTTGATAAGTTCTATACTAACTGATTAAAGGCATAGCCATGATAGAAATGAAACAGGCAAGCTGCAGAATAATATGTATTATCCTACGAAAAATAAAACCCTACATATATGTGCACATACGTATGCTTGCATGTTTATAGGTATGATGTTTGTATATATTTGAATGAGCTGGGAGAAATAATCATGCTGGTAACATTCATTATATCATGAAGTGAGGTTTGAGAGAAGAATTACTAATTTTTTCTTCATATATTGTATTATTTAATTTGTTACATGAAGCATGTATTACTTTTATTGAAGCAATCTAATAAGTAAAAATTAAAGCCCACTTATCACTGTCTATTTATGATTTTTTAAAAATGAACTTATAACAATGATGCCAGTTAGAATTTCCTATAGGAAAATAAATACAGATAATCTGGCTACGATTGATTCTACTCTGGTAATTTCTAAGAGACTGAAATTCTTCGGTAACAACATATATATACAGAAAGCATATTGAAACTAATTTTTAGATGTGCTTTCCCTAAGATCAAAATTTTCAGTTGCCTTTATTTGTGATTCACATAATGTTAAAATACTTTTCATCTTATTTTACTTCCGAAATCTTTTTTCCAAAGATTCATATATCATTTTTGTATATATATTATATTTAGCAGTAAGCTTATTAAAGTTAGCATGTTCACCAGTGAAAGATGAATCTTGTTTCCATATAAAAACAAAGTTAATAAGTTTTCATAATGCCCTTGATTTAGTCAAACTCAAACTGCCCTTTTGCCAAGAAATGAATTACTTGGTGTAATTGCAACTTTTTTTTTTAAAGGTGGGGGAACCTCTCTGCATTTTGTGAATTTTCATAAGTTCTAAGACTCTTGAACCTTCAATAACTCCAAATAAGTGTAAATGCTCTTGTAATTTTCCAACATTTGGGATGCCTCTGGTCCTAAGAGGTTGTTTGTTTGCTTTAAATCATAGGTACTAATAAAAGAAAATTATTTTTGGATATAAATATTTACTAGGAGCCTGTTAGTCATAGGTTTCACATAGCACTAACAAAGCTGTTCTTCATATAAAATTTTTTAAATGATTGGTTTAAAAACTGTGAGAAAAAAATGCCAGTAACATTTTGAGAGTATTTGGAATGGAGAAAATAAAATATTATGTTCTTGGTTTATGGGTGAGTTATAATCAGCTGCTCTTGCTTTAAGCTTTTATTTTTCATTACAATACTACCAAATTAGTATCTTTAGTTTATAACCAAAACCTGATTCAAGTACTGCATTTTAACAAGGGAATTCTTTCACTCTGAGGAGCTAGTAAAGCTTGTAGAAACTATGAGTGTTGAATTTAAAAGCTCATGATAACTTTAAGGATTAGTTGAGTCAAGCTACAAAAAGAACAAAATAACTTGTCGATGACAAAGCAATCATAGAGAATAATAGAGGGATTTTATTTTCTTTGCAATGTTTTTTAGCTTTTAAATGAGTCTGCTAAAGCTAACTCTTCATGAAGAATTTTTACCACCTCTTATACCTACTATTATTGTAACTCTTAAGTGAGAACTAGATAATTATCAGGTCAAAGGAAGCCATTGTTTTAGTTTACTAATTTTGTGGAGGAGATTAGTAGAGGATAGAAAATGAGAAAGAATTTGGATCTTGTAATGTGTAGGAGCAGGTAAGTTATTTAGCTTGGACCTTATATTCATGTAGTGCCTTAAATTTAACTTGTTTAATATTATACCCAACTCAGTTTTTATATACAGTTTTATATTTTCTGTAAGTTTGTTAAAGACATAAAACTATAAAAAGAATTATTTTAATTCTTTTTTTGCTCTCATGTATATGGTTAGCCAGAGCCTTTCTTGACCTCTGATAGGGACAAAGAGTATTTTAGGCAGAACATAGCATCAGAAAACCTTTATTTGGTTTTTAACTTTTGCTATTATTGTATTTTAAGATAAGTATATGATTCTAAAGTTTTCCTGGAAGAAAAAAAATATGTGGAAACAGCCAGCAAGATTCTGAAAAGGAGAATTACTAAGAGAAACCTGATCTTATCTGATGGCAAAATGGGGTGGTAACCGTATCTGCTTCTTACAGTTGTCATGAGGATTAAAAGGTATTAATTTTTAAAAAAAATTCTTAGTATAGTGTCAGACAGAATAAATGCTTAACAAATTTTAACTGCGATTTTTACTTCTCTGATTTGGATATTCATTTTATTTTATAGGCATTAATTGTGAGTAGAGAGGAATGGCTGCAGTCAGTCATGGTGGGGGAAGAGTAAATTCAGCTTCTAAAGTATATACTGCTATCTCTTTAATCTTCAGTAAAGATAAATATAAATGAAGCTAGATTACGAACACTTTGGTGAGCAGTTTCACAGTTTTGATGCACATATTTTTCCCAGCAATTTCATTTCTCAGTGAAATTTTTCACTTCCCAGCTAAATACATGAGTAATTCCTACATATGTACAAGAAGACACACATAAAAAGGTTCACAGCTGCACTGACTATAATTGTAAAATATCAAAACTGCCTTAATATTCATCAAAAAATAACGAGAAAATAAATTTTAATATCTTCATTAAAATTTCAGAATAAAATTTGATAGAATGAAATATCGCCGGAGCCCAGCAGGTCGAGGCTGTGGTGGCCAGGAGCAGCCACTGCACTCCAGTCTGGGCGACAGTCTTGACTCCAACTCAAAAAAAAAAAAAAGAAAGAATGAAATAAAACTGTGTATAAACAAAAGATTCAAAAAAGAAGTTGCACAGTGATAGATATGATCTGACAGTGTTTATATTAACTTTGAAAATATGCAAAACAGGACATGCATGGTTTATGGATATACCTGTGGTAATAGAACAAGACATGTATGGAATAAAAACCCCAAATTCAGGATAGTGGTTACCTCTTTAGATGGAAGAAAGGGAATAGGATCTCAGAATGTTCCTCAAGGTACTCCCACTCTACTTCTAATGTTTTATTTTTATTTTTTTAAAAAGCAAATAACACACAATGTTAAGATTTTATAAACCTGAGAGGGTAAGTACATGAGTAGTCATATTAATCTCTTTATTTCTCTTAGGTTTGAAATATGGGGGGACCCCCCCCCCAAAAAATCAGAATTATCTTTTGGAGGGTGGGTCCCTTGTAGTACAAGCTTCCCCCACTAGGTAAGTAGTCTAGGAACACATCAGCATCAGTGCACCAGCTAGCCTTGTTCTAAGAGGCTACATTCAGCTTCAGTGAATTTTTTTTAGATTAGTTCAGTACGTTTGCTCATTTCATGATGGGTGATTTACACCAACAACCTGCCCACACCACACTGAGTGTTCAGCAGTTTTTGACCAAAGATGACATGATCTCTGTGCCCCACCTTCCCTATTCACCTGATCTTGCCGCAGGTGACTTTTTTTATTTCCCCAAAGAGTCCTCAAAGGGAAATGTTTTGCTGATGTGGACGAGGAAACAAAAAAATGGCAGAAGCACTAAAAGGCATCAAAATCATTCAGTTCAAAACTGTTTTCAGCAGTGGAAAAAGCATATTGATAGGTGTATTACATCAAATGGAGAACACCTTGAAGGTGACTGAAGTTTAAACTTATAAGAATAAATACACAATTTTTGATAAATAAGTTCTGAGGTTTTTGGGAGGTTTCTCTCATCTTGTGCACAAATTAAGATGAAAATATGACTATGTTAAAGCAGCAAGGAGAGAAAGAAGGAGGCCTCTGGAGTCAGAGGGGCATGAGTTTGTCTTATCCCTGCTTCTTTCTGACTGTGGCTTTGGGAAAGTTGCTTTACCTCCCTGAGCTTGATCCCTATAAAATGGAAATGTCTTCATCCCTGTTTGTTGTGAAGAATAATCGTGCTTAAAATTATCCTAGAAGTGTCAAGTTCTGGGAATAAAATGTGAGCAATAGGACATTGTCCTGCCCTTACATAACTTTAGAGTCTAGTGGAGTGACAGATGATCAAGTAATTACTCAAATGTAAATAGAACCTGTGATCAGTGTCCTGAAGTACAAGTGCAAGAAGGTAGTATTAATCCCTCTTAGTAGGGGAAGTTGAGCTGGTTGGGAAGGTGTTGAAAGGCTTCCTTGAGAAGTACTATAGGGATAGGTTTTAAAGGAAGAGAGCAGGGACTCGGTGAAGAAGACAGGGTAGGGTGGTCCAACCCGAGGGAACAGCCCTGAAATGTTGAAAATGAGTATAACCAATAGGAGCTGAAGGGAGGCCAGTGGAATGGAGTGGAGAGCTTCAGGGGAGAGTGGAGGTGCCACATGAGGCTAGAGAAGGAGGTATGAGCCAGAGCCCACAGAATTCTGTAGGCCTCATGGTTAATTTGTGGTATATGGAAAGAATAAGTGGAAGCCACTGACTAGTAAGCTCAAGTTCCTTAAAGTCAGTGTGGACAGAAAGACAGCTTGAAAGACAGTTTGGAAACAACTTCAAACAATAGGCCATTGTCATGGAATCTTAGAAAATGACTGGGTGAACTGGTGCAGAGCAGTCAGAGCTAGGTTTTGAAGACAAGAATGAAGAAGTAGAAGCTGCATCCACTGGGAGTGCTGGTCGCCCGTGCATCCTTTTGCCAATAACTGTTCACTTTAATGGTTCTTAGAAAAATGTAATGGAATCCTGTTGTACAGATTCTAAGTTTATCCTCTATTATATGCAAAGTTGAACACAAAAGTTAAAGCATAAAATAAATAGTGAACCAATAAAAAAGAACTTAATAGTATTCTAACTAGAGTCCATTATGCATAGCCACGATTACTAAGATGACCAATGATATTCCTGCTCCCCAACTGATACGCTTAATGCAGTAATTTAAGTGTTTTTCATGCATTAATGAGTTCAACAAATACCTGAGGCTTTACTATGTCTAAGGCCCTGTGCTCTGCTATATGGGAGGTGATCAATAAATTTCTAATGACAGAGTTTGTTGGTGAGGTGTTTTTTTACTTAGCAAGGCCCCCTCCTCTTCCCTCCCCCCCATCCTTCCTCTCCCCTCCCCCTTTTGTGGAGCTCCTTCACATGTCTCCTTCAGGAATAAAAGGGCAATCAGAAGCAGGATGAAAGAAGAAAAGAATATGGACTGAGCTTCAAAAATAGTTGAAAAAAGAAAAAAACTCATTCTTCATTCATCATATTTAGAGGATGCTAAGGAGCCAACTGGTTATTATGAAAACTGGTAAATGGAAAAATTCAAGTGTAAATTCAAAAAATAGAGAAGTACAAAGACAAATATTTTTAATGGCTGCATAAAGTTCTATTATATGAGTGGATCTTTATTTAACTAGCTCCCTGTTGGTGAATACTGTGTTTCTATTATCTACCCCCTCTTCTCTTCTTTCTCCTCTTTTTCTTTTTTGCTAAATAAAGAATGTTGCAACAAATATCCTTGTATATACTATTTTGATGAACTTTAGGTATAGTCATAGGGTAAACTCGTGTAGCAGTGGGTTTTCTGTAGTAAAAGATATTTTTAAAGTTTTAGTTTTACAACATTGGTAACTGTTACTGAGTTGTTCTCTAAAAAGGTAACACCAGCCTGGCTCGGTGGCTCAGCCTGTAATCCCGTGCCTTTGGGAGGCTGAGGTGAGTGGATTGCCTGAGCCCGCAGGTTCGAGACCCACCTGGGCAACTTGGCGAGACTTCATCTCACAATAAATCAAAAATTAGCCGGGCATGGTAGCGTGTGCCTGTAGTTCCAGCTGCTTGGAAGGCTGAGGCGGAAGGATCGCCCAGGTCGAGGCTGCAGTGGCCGGGAACAGCCACTGCACTCCAGTCTGGGTGACAGAGTGAGACTCCAACTCAAAAAAAATAAAAAGAATAAAAAGGTAACACCAACTTATACTCTTTCTTACAGGTATCACTATATATTTCCCCACACCTTTGCTGTATGAGGTATCGACTAACTTAAATTTAGTATATTAATAAGTAAAAAGTGCATCTCAGTGTTTTGACTTGAATGTAATTCAGTTGTGATTAAGTAAATTTGAATGTATTATCTTTTTTCTTTTGGTAACTTGTTGACATTTTTTGGTCAGTGCTTTTTATTATTTACTTCTAGCCAGGAGTTCTTTGGTGCAATGCTTACGTTAGTTTCAAGGTGCTCAGAGACTTCCCTTATGCTCACAGATGTTTGGCTTCAGAAACAGGCAGTAGATTGTGGTAGATCTCCAGGAAGGAGCTTTGCTCTGAGATTAGCTTTAAGGGAAATCATATGATGTTCTCAACATAGGTGCCTATATGAAAGCTAGGGATTATGACAGCTGGATTGGCTACAATACTTTATAAACCAATTTTGTGAAACTGAAGTACTATAGAAATGTAACATGTATAGATTTACTTACTTTTGAGAGCAACACCTTCAAATGTTCTTTTCAGTTCTTTTTTCTTTCTTTCTTTCTTTTTTTTGAGTTGGAGTCTCACTCTGTCGCCCAGACTGGAATGCAGTGACCGCTCCTGGCCACCACAGCCTCTACCTGCTGGGCTCCGGCGATCCTTCCGCCTCTGCCTTCCAAGTAGCTGGAACTACAGGAGCGCGCTACCATGCCTGGCTAATTTTTTGATTTATTGTAGAGATGAGGTCTTGCCAAGTTGCCCAGTCAGTTCTCGAACCTGCGGGCTCAGGCAATCCACTTACCTCAGCCTCCCAAAGCGCGGGATTACAGGCTGAGCCCCAAGCCCGGCTGTCATTTCAGTTCTTAAAAAGATCTTTAGACCAGGCTCAGTGGCTCAACCTGTAGTCCCAGTACTTTGGGAGGCCGAGGCAAGTGAATTGCCTGAGCCCGCCGGTTCAAGACCAATACTGGCAACTTGGCGCGCCCTCGTCTCTACAATGAATGAATGAATGAGTATGTAAGTAAGTAAAACAAACAAACAAGGCAGCCAACCAGGTGTGGTAGTGCGCACCTGTAGTTCCGGCTACTTGGTAGGCTGAGGCGGAAGGATCGCCGGACCCCAGCACGTCACAGCTAGGGTGACCGTGAGTGTGCCACTGCACTCCAGCCTGGGCAACAGAGTGAGACTACAAGTCAAAAAAAAAAAAGATCTTTAAGGGAGCGTTTGTAATCTTAAAAGTCAATTTCTAGAAATCTGAGGTCTGCCCTTTAGTATTAATAACATGATTTTAGGTGTAAGGAGATTAAGTATAAATACTTGATTTGGGGGTATAAATAAAGGAAACACTTTAATTAATGTTATGCTTATTTAATATTTTGTTAATATTTTGTTAAATTAATTTGGCAACTTAATATTTTGTTCTTTCTTCTCTCCTGAGCATTTAAAGAGTCTGCCCTGTAATAACTTAGTTTTACCTTATACTGAAACTGGCTTTTTTTTTTTCAGAAGGACTTTTGAAGACTATTAGTTTTTAAATCAAGCTTGTTAATGTACTATTTGTTTTAAAAAACAGTGTTATTTAATATCTTAAGTGACAGTCCATTCTCTGACAATAAGACACCTGGCTTAGCTGTTTAAAACTACAGTGAAATATTTTTACTTTTCTGTTCCTTTGCCACATAAAATATATTGAAGTTTTTTAAATCCAAATGAGCACTAAGGATACCTATTTATCACACTTGAGTATGTTTAGCAATGGCTGTTAAAAAGTGAGGAGTCCTGTGGTAGGAAGGAGTTGTAATGATGACATCAATGAGATGTGTTCTTTTTTTCTTTTTTTTAGTTAACATCATGTGATGTTATGTGATGTCATAAAAAATTGGTAAAAATTTTTGGAAATTATATAATGAACATTCATGTAACATAAAATTTTCAATTTGAATAAAATGTAATTATATATCTATCTGTCTCTATAGATTATGAAAAATGCATTTTAAACTTGAAGTCACTCTTAAGACTTAAAACTTACAAAGAAGGTGAAAAGCAAATTAGTAATACTGTAGTTGGCATCAAATATGACAAGATTAATATCCATAAAATACAGATTGTTAAAAACACAGATTGATGAGAGAAATACCAAAGGCAATTCACAAAAGAAGATATATGGGCACATTATACATATATATGGCATTTAATTTTCCTAATAATCAAATGTAGATTTAAAATAAGATACTGTTGTTAAAATTCACAAAATATATGTTAAAGCTTGTTGTTGAAAGTTTGTTTAAATGAACATTCATATATTGCTTGTGGAATATAAATGAGTATAATTTTAAAGAAAGCAACTTTATAATATATATCAAGACTCTATTTCTAGGAGTCTTGAGGAAATAACAAGAAATATGAAAAAAATCATGCATAAAAGTATTATCATTCAGGCAATCCCCTTAGGTCCCCTTCCACTGTGGGCACTTTTCTGTCCTCTCAATAAGTCCTGCTTTCTTAAAAAAAAAAAGTATTACCCTTAAAGGTTAATCATGATTGAGATACTCTTTTATAATAACCAAAATCAGAAGCAATCTAAATGTTCAATCATGGGGGAATATTTGAATAAATTATCCTATCTATATGATAGAATATTATGCAACCATTGTAATTTATGTTTGTGAAGTTTAAATTAATTTGAGAAAGTGACTGTTATAATATTAGGTGAGGAAAAAGCAGAATGCACACTCAGTTATATTTTCAAAAGAGAAACATACATGGGCATATAAAAAAGACTGGAAATATATTCAACAAAATGTTAAAAGGGTATCTGGGCATTAGGATCATGGGTGATTATTATTTCATTGTTCATACTTTTCTGTGTTCATGCTTTTCTTTGGTTCACTTTTTCTTCAGTATGCATGTACTATTTTTGTAATCAGAAAGTAAACGAACATTGTTCATTTAAAATTACTTCTACAATGACCTTTCTATGCTAGAAAATACAGTCTGCTTAAGCCTTTATAGCATATTTCTATTCCAGAGAAAGGCTGTTTATCAGAGGGAAGAACTTAGATTTTTTGAAGGAGAGGGCAACATTTTCGTTGTTGGTTGAACCACCCAAGAATAAAGATGGTTATGTGGAAAGTGTCGCTTTCCTGTAGTGGAGAGAGAACTCTACATGTAACTTAGTAAATAATCATTTTAAAATACAATGTCTGGACCAGGCGTGGTAGCTCATGCCTATAATGCAAGCACTTTGGCAGGCCAAGGTAGGAGGATCACTTGAGGGTAGGAGTTCAAGATCACCCTGGACAACATAACAAGACCCCTATCTTTGCAAAAAAATTTTAAAATTAGTTAGTTGTGGTTGTGTGCATCTATAGTTCTAGCTACTTGGAAAGCTGTAGGAGGATCTCTTGAGCCCAGGAGTTAGTTCAAGGCTGCAGTTAATTATGATTGAGCCATTGCATTCTAATCCGGTCAACAGAGCAAGGCCATGTCTCAGATTTAAAAAAAAAATGTCTGGAAGAGTTTTAGAAAAGTATTATGTTTAGAAAAGTTAATTTTAACTTGACTTTGAAAAAATTGACAGACTACTATATACCACTAAAGCAGAACTTGTCAATATCCTTTAGAATTGATAAAGTAGTACATAGTTGCTGGCATTAATGGATTTTAATAAAGTAATAGGATATTCAAATTGGTATTTTTATTTTTTCTTCCTTCCTGCAGTTCTTTTTACATTGTTGAGATAAAAGCCATGGTTACAGTTTTATAATGGATTTACTGGCAAGAGCCTATTGATATTAGATATGGTTTGAGGTTATAAAATTAGCAACATAAATTTTCAGTTGTAACAGTTTCTTGAAGGCTTTTACAGGTCATTTATATCTTTAGTTTTGGTTTAAAGAAAAAAATATTGCCTTGACAATCTTGAATTCTAGATTTTGGGAGGGACATAAAAGATATTCCTATATTAAGAAGAGTGGACTAAAACAATTATTGAGTAAATATCTTCATATATTTATGTGTATGTCTGTGTGTGTTTGTGTATTCAGCATGTGCACCTATCTTAAGACCATTGTATTGAACTGAAACATTTTAAAAGGCAGTAAAAAAGACTGACCCATCAAAAGGGAAATTTTGAGGTGGGGAGGGGTAGGGTTAACAAATTTTGGTTAACAACCAAAATTTAGAAAAATAACAGGTATTTTCTTTTCTATATAACTGGAACTTTGACAGAATTTTAAAGAAATACTCCTTGAAGATACAAGGAATTACTCGATTTCTATATGAAATGGACATTGAGATGTTTTAGGCTTTCTTAGTTTTTTTCATTATGATCTGTTTAACATATGTATTCATGTTGTAAGAATCAAGAATAAGATAATTGTGCATTGCATGGAATAATCATTTTATTTTTCAATGATTTTGTCTCAGCTTTTAAAATTCAGTCTCTCAATTTAATTCCTCCTTGAAGGCGTGAGAATTTTACTGTTAGAGGACTATTCCAATCATCTGCACTACAAAGGAGTGGTTTCTCATTCTATTTTAGTAATCTGGGAATACCAAATATTTAAAAGAACTGCAATACAATGGCAGAAAGAGAAGGAAATTAAAGTTTGGTGACTTTTTCTGTTGTCTGCATTAGATTTAAAAGCATGTTTGTTGGGGGAAGAAAGAAGAAATATCACACATTTGCAGGATCATTTAAAGGGATTGAATTTTTCTCCTTATAACCTTCTGAATTAACAGAAAAGAATATTCTCTGTATTTTCCCGTTGTTCCAGTTTTAAAATTCTCTATATTTTATGTTTTACTTTTAGGCCATTTCCCATTTTTCTGACTTGGTTTTCCACAGAATTTGACAGAACAAAGAAAGCATTTTATGATGGAGTTATATAAATTATTTTCTATGACAAGCTAAACCTACTAGAAATAAATGGTGATGACAAGAATATATTAAACATTAACAGTGCATCTGTATAATTGCTTACAAGTTAATATACACTGAAAAAATGAAAAACCTTATTTGAGAAGCTAAAGAAATTTTTGCAAAAGAAAAATTTTCAGAGAGATTGTTGAGATCTGTCACATGTAAAAACTTTAGTGAACTATGTAAGATTATGATAAGACCAGCTATTAGAATATACATAACCTCAATATTGCAAAGAAACGTACAGAATAATACTAGTAATTAAATAAATGCCAGTTAAAATGAGGTAGGAGGAGAATAATTTCATGTCTTTTTAACTAACTTTTTTTTTTTTTTTACGATAAGACCCAGTATTTGTTTGGTTATAGAGTTTAGAAGGCAATTTGATAATGCCATTTAAGTACCACAAAAATGTTCTTACCCTCTGACCCAGCAATTCCAAGCATGAGATTTATCCTAAATAAATAATTTAGAAGAAAAACCATCACTACCACCACCACCATAGATGTACAAATGTACAGCGTTTCTAAAGAAACATTATTTTTTTCAGTTTCCACATTTTTCCAAATAAAGATCATACATTGTTTAGGGACAGACTATACAAGAGTTTTAAGAAATAGGTAGCCGGGCTCGGTGGCTCAGCCTGTAATCCCGCGCCTTTGGGAGGCTGAGGTGAGTGGATTGCCTGAGCCCGCGGGTTCGAGACCCGCCTGGGCAGGCGAGACCTCATCTCTATAATAAAATCAAAAAATTAGCCAGGCGTGGTAGCGCATGCCTGTAATTCCGGCTACTCGGAAGGCTGAGGCAGAAGGATTGCCGGAGCCCAGCAGGCGAGGCTGCGGTGGCCGGGAGCGGCCACTGCACTCCAGTCTGGGCGACCGAGTGAGACTCTGACTCAAAAAAAAACCAAAAACAAAACAAACAAACAAAAAGAAATAGGTACACAGGTATAAGCATACACAGGTGTGTTAATTATACACATACTGTTGTAAGTATGCTTGCAAAATGGTCTGTTGAAAATATACACAAGGCTCTGAAAAGGTATGCTGTGTAGAGTTATAATTCTCTACTTAAAAACAAGGAAAATTGACAGTATATTACATTGCTTACAATTAGACAAAATGCAAAATGTACCTGTACAAAAATAGAAGGCATTTCATTCACATTTTAGATGTTGAGAAGGGCTCTGATTGTAAGAAAGGCTACTAGACTGGCAGCTCTTTAAAGTCAAGAACCCATCTTGTCTTAGTCTTCTTGGTAGCCTAATAGAGTACCTGTCCTGTCATTAGCTCTCAGTAGGTATTGTTTGGATCTATTATTCTCTTCTCTAAACCCTGCTGCTGATTAAGGTCCCCAAACTCCTGCCAGGTGACTGCGTTCAAATTATTTAGGCTGTTTAAAAATATAATTTCCTTTTTTCCCTGGAATTCTTATCCGTTCACCTGGGTACAAGCATCCTTTCCTTTTCCTTTCCTTTCCTTTCCTTTTCACTTTTAATTTTGAAATAACTTTAAACTTTTAGAACAGATACATGGAGTTCTTATGAACTTTTCACCCAACTTTTTGCCTTGTTAAATCTTATATAACCATGTAACAATTATTAAAATAAGAAAATTAACATTGTTATAATACTACTGTAAATGAGTTATAAACCTTATTTAAAGCTTGCACTTACATCCTTTCTTTGACCCAGAATCCAGTATAGGATCCCACATTGCAGTAAGTTGTCATGTCTTCTTAAACTCTTTCAATCTGGGATAGTTCCTTTATCTTTCATGACCTTGGCAATTTTGAAGATCATTTGTCAGGCTTTTTTCCCCTTCCCCAGGGGAAAACTTTATTTTAAAGATTTCATAGCATTTTTTGAAATCATAGCACACATAAACACATACATACAAATACCCCAGGTTATAATATTATTGATATAATAAAATCATAAGTGACTGGAGTAGGTAGATAGGCAGAATGTTCAGCAGTGGGAACCCTCTCTTAAGCAGTACTATCCAATCTAGCATATTGGAATTTCTAGAGCAATTTTGTATATTAGGGTCTTGACCAGGAATTGAGGAAACCTTTCAGTGAACCACCATTGCAGAAATAGCTAAAACCAAGCACGCAAAAAAGTTTAGAGTTTAAACCAAGGATTAAGATTCTGTTCTTTATTTGATCTGTTGGACTAACTTGATCATAATGTTCCCAAGAGGTGTTGCCATCTCATCCCTAAAGCCTCTACCCTGAGTCCTGCAAAGGGTGAGAGGGCAATATCTCTGTTCTGATCCCCAGCAAGACAGCCTGATTGAAAAATAATTCAGGGAAGTCATAAGAATTTTGTCTAGCCCTCTGTAAATGTGTGAGTGGAAACTCGTTGTCCCTACTATTTTTGACTTCTGTCAAGCCAGGCCCCAGTCAGTCCATCCTAGTGGGCAGAGTGTGGGACCTTTATCTGTTAGACTTCTTGGAAGGAGGCTGTCAGCAAAAGCAGGACAATCAAAAGCAGGACATTCTGTAATTCCCTGAAAGAGGGCCAGGTATGGAGTAGGTGGGTACATTCAGGAGAGTATTGTGGACTGTCCAACTGGTACCATTGGACCCAGTGGGCTGTGTAGTGACTTGGCGATTGGGAGGCCATTGGTGTGTCATTGACTGAAGACAGTGTGTGGCACATGGTTGGAGGTAGGACCTGGATTGGAGGATGCAGTGGGAAGCCAAAGACTTAGTGGGATAATAGAGTCAAGTGTCACCTGTGGAGGCATGGATAAAGTCAGATACAGGAGAACAAACAGTGAAGTCCGTAACAAGGGTGTGAAGAATAGAATGGAAAAAGGCATGAGAGCCCGACATACCAGACAGGGCCGTGCTATGAGCAGTGAGAGGCTAAACGGTGTGATGGATGCAAGAGATGGTGAATGCAAGGGAACATGAATACTGGCCAAGGGTTTCTTCCATAGTCCTCCACTGACCCCCAGGATGGGAAAGTCTTTGTCTCAGTTGTATGCTGCATCAAAGCCGAGTCCTGTCTTTGACATCCACGCTAAGCCCAAAAAAATCTGAATAAGGTCCACACATTGCAATTATTTGATATGTCTCTCAAGTCTTTTTTTTTTTTTTTTTTTTTGGTT
>NW_007060325.1:583569-585062 GCF_000164805.1 Carlito syrichta
AGTAGCAGGAATTACAGGCATGTGCTACCATACCCGGCTGATTTTTGATTTATGTAGAGATGCGGTCTCGCTGCCCAGGCGGGTCTCGAACCCGCAGGCTCAGGCAATCCACTCACGTCAGCCTCCCAAAGGCGCGGGATTACAGGCTGAGCCACCGAGCCCGGCTCAAGTCTCTTTTCATTTGTAGATCCCAAACAATTTTTCTTTAAAGTTTGCTTGTTGAAGAAACTGAGTCTTTTGCCTCTAGTTTCCCACAATGTGAATTTCACTGCTGTTTCCCTGTAGTGTCATTAACATGTTCCTCTGTCTTCTGTATTTACCCTAACTTGGTAGGTAGGTCTAGAGGTTTGGTGAGATATAGGCTTGATTTAGGGTCAGACTATTCATAAATGCTCCATCAGGAGCTACGTAATATCTTCTTGTCTCTTACATAGTTGTATGTTATGTCTATGAATAAAATTATTGACTGGGTCCATCTATTCATTGTCTGGATTGCAAAATGATGACATTCTACTTCTATCATTTCTTCTTTGTTTATTAAATTAGAATACCTCATGTGCTGTTTAATTATCCTGAAGTACAGTCATATAGAAAAAGCAGGAAAATGCTGGATTCCTAACTTTAATTTACAAGTTTGACATTTGTAAACATTTGCTGTGGTTCAGTTCATGGCCGTGCGTATCCTCATCAATTCTTGTGTTGTCCACCCCATCCTTAGCTGACCAAGAGGAGCTTCCTCAAGGGACCTCTCCAGAAGAGGGTCACTTGCCTCAGGATCTTTTTAAAAATTTTATTATTTTATTGTATTTCAATATCTTTGGGGGTTACAAATAGTTTTTGGTCTGGGTATTTAGAGTACCCATCACCCCTTGCTGCGTACATTGTACCCAATAGGTGATTTTTTTTTTTTGTCCCTCCGCTTCTGACCCCACTCCTCCTTCTGAGTCTCCAATGTCCATTATACTGTTCTCTATGTCTTCACATATCTTTAGTGTAGTCCCCATTTTTAAGTTAGAAATGTGGTGTTTGCTTTTTTGTTCCTGAGTGAGTTCACTTGGAATGATGTTCTCAAATTCCATCCAAGTTGCTACAAAACAGAGTATTTAATTATTTTTGATAGCTGAGTAGTATTTCATAGCATATGTATGCCACATTTTCATTACCCACTGGTCAGTTGATGGGCATTTCTGTTGATTCCACATCTTTGCAATTGTGAGTTGTACTGCAATGAACATGCAGGTCCAAGTGTCTTTTCATATAATGATCTCTGTTCTTTTGGGTGGATACCTACCAGTGAAATTGATGGATCAAATCATAAAAATACTTTTAGTTGTTTGAGAAATCTTAAAGTAGCACAACCACTTTCCATAGAGGTTGTGCTAATATACAAGCCCACTAACAGTATATACATATTCCTTTTTCTCCACAACTGTACCAGCATTTTTGTTTTTTGATTTTTTTTTTTTTTTTTTTTGAGTTGGAGTCTCACTCTG
>NW_007060325.1:585360-645587 GCF_000164805.1 Carlito syrichta
AATCCACTCACCTCAGCCTCCCAAAGGCGTGGGATTACAGGCTGAGCCACTGAGCCTGATTTTTTTTAATACTGGACATTCTGAATAGTGTAAGGTGGTATCTCATTGTGGTTTTAATTTGCATTTTCCTGATGATGAGTAATGTTGAGCATTTTTTCATATGTTTGTTGGCCATTTGTATATCTTCTTTTGAGAGATGTCTGTTCATGTCATTTGCCCACTTTTTAATGGGGTTATTTGTTTTTCCTTGCTGATTTGTTTGAGTTCTTTGTAGATTCTGGATGCTGTTACTGTATATTGTTTTTATTTTAAGGAACGTTTCCACTATGGCTATTTTGTTGAGAGTTTTTATCATGAAGGGATTCTGAATTTTATCACATGCTTTTCTGTATTTATTGAAATGATTATATGATTTTTGTTTTTAATTCTTTTTATGTAGTGGATTGCATTTATTGACTTGTGTATGCTGAACCACCCTTGCTTCCTTAGGATGCATAATAGTCCTGGATGATCTATTGAATTTCCATGGTATCAGTTGTAGTGTCTCTATTTTCATTTCTGACTGCACTAATTTGAGTCTTCCTTCTTTGTTTCTTAATTAATCTAGCTAGTATCTATCAATTTTGTTTTATCTTTTCAAAGAAACAACTTTTGATTCATTGATCCTTTGTATTTTTTAAATTTCATTTTTGCTCTGATCTTTGTTTTTTCTTTTCTTCTGCTATTTTTAGGTTTAGTTTGTTTGTGTTTTTCTAATGCCTTGAGATATGATGTTATGTTGCCAATATGTGATCTTTCAGTCTTATTAATGCGGACCTTAGGTATTATAAATTTTCCTATGCAAACAACTTTGGCTGTGTTCCAAAGGTTTTGATAACTTGTTTTATTGTTACCATTTGTTTTAAGGAATTTTAAAATTTTTATCTTGATTTCATTGTTGACTCAAGGATCATCCAGAAGAATATTATTTAGCTTCTATGTTCTTGTTTGGTTTAGAAAGTTCTTCTTAATTTCTAGATTTATTCCACTGTGGAATGAGAAGGTGCTTGATATGGATTTGATTCTTTTGAATTTATTGAGACTTGATTTGTGGCTTATGATATAGTCTGTCTTGGAGAATATTCCATGTGCTGATGAAAAAAATGTATATTCTGTAGTTTTGAAATGGAGTGTTCTGTAGATGTTAGTTCCATTTGTTCTAGAGTACAGTTTAACTCGTGTTTCTTTGTTGACTTTCTACCTTGTTGATCTGTCTATTGCTGTCAGTGGAGTGTTGAATCTCCCACTATTATTGTATTGCTGTCTATCTCTTATTTTAGGTCCACTAGAATTTGTTTTATAAAACTGGGGGCCCTGGCATTAGGCACATATACATATAAAATTGTTGTTTTCTTGTTGTATTGATATTTTTATTATTGTATAATAGCCATCTTTGTCTTTTTCTTATTGTTGTTCATTTAAAATCTGTTTTGTCTGATATGAAAATTACTCATTTTGGTCTCCATTTGTGTGGAATATTTTTCCCCATTCCTTTACCTTGAGTCTGTAGGAGTCTTTGTGAGCTAAGTGAGTCTTTTGAAGGTAACCGCTATTTGGGTTGTGCATGTTTATCTATTCTGCCAGTCTGGTTTTTATTGGTGGGGCATTGAGACCATTTGCATTCAGAGAAAAATGATATGTAAGGTACTATTGCATTAATCACACTGGTTGTTATATGGTTGCTTTATTTATTTTCTCTATTTTATTAGTGTTAGATAAGGCCTGTGTACTTTATGATTTCCAGCATTTTTCTACTGGTGTGGTTCAACCTTTTGTTTCAGTATTTAGAACCCCTTTGAGTATTTCTTATAGAGCTGGTCTAGTGGTGACAAATTCCCTCAGTATTTGCTTGTCTACAAAGGACTTCATTTCTCCTTCATTTATGAAACTTGGTTTTGTGGAATACAAAATCCATGGCTGACAGTTATTTTGTTTGAGGAAATTGAGAATGGGGGTCCAATCCCTTCTGACTTGTAGGGTTTCTTCTGAGAAGTCTGCTGTTAGTCTGATAGGTTTACCTTTGTATGTTATTTGGTGCATTTGTTTCACTTCTTTTAAAATTCTTTCTTTCATATTAACTTTGCCTAATAGGATGATTATATACTTTGGGGGTGACTTTTTTGCAGTGAGTCTTCAGGGGTTCTTTGAACTTCTTATATCTGGATGTTTAGGACTCTGGCAAGACCAGGGAATTTTGCCTCCATTATTCCCTCAAATAGGTTTTCCAAGCCTGTTAGTTTCTCTTCTTCCTGAGGAACTCTTAATGATTCTTAGATTTGGATGTTTTACATAATCCCACATTTCTCAGAGACTTTGTTTCATTTTTTTTTTCTGTATTGTTTTCTGAATGGATTAATTCAGAAGCCTTGTCTTCAAGTTCTGAGATCCTTTCTTCTGTTTGTTCTAGTCTACTGTTTAAACTTTCCACTGCATTTTCTACTTCCCTAAATGCTTCTTTCATTTCCATAATTTCAGCTTTTTTAAAAAAAGGTGTTTATATCTCTGAAGAATTTTTCACCCATTATTTTTAAGATTTTTTATTGTGGTTTTCAATCTTCTTCTGAAGTTTATTGATCAATTTTATAATAAGCCTTTTAAATTCTATGTCTAGAATTTCAACATTGTCATTATGGTTTGGATTCATTGCTAAAGAGTTGGTGTAGTCTTTTGGAGGTATTTGAGAACACTGTTTTTTCATATTGTCAGAATTGTTTTTATGGTTCCCTCTCATTTGGGTAGACTATTCTTATCTGATGTTGGCAGGTGGCTGACATGTGCACTGTAGGGTTCCCTTAGTTATATATATAGTTGATGTGGTGAGTTTCTCAATGCCAACTGTGGCAGTTCTTGCCTGAGTACATATACTGGCTCATGGCATCCTGAGTTGCCAGAATGGCTTGGAAAGTGGTATTAGCTGGTATTTAGTATCAGGCCTTCTCCATAGCTGAAGTGTTATATCTGATGTGGTTGGGTGTACTGTTGATCTCTGGCCTGGAGGTGGTGCTTGTGGGAGAAAGTCAGCTGCAGTGATAGCTGTAGGATTTTTTGTTGCTTCAAGGAAATGCCTAGCCAGCCTAAACTTAGGCCAGGGCTCTGGGAATTCCTCAATTTCTTTGTTTCGAGCCATTGCTTCATGACTATCCCAATGGAGATTAGGAGGAAGTCCCAGGCCACTGGAGTATTGCTGTTGTGCAGGGAGGGCATCAAAGAGTTTACAAGGGGAGTGAGAGGTCATTGTGGCAATGCATCAGATGTAGCCTGCCACAGGGCTTCAGGTGTTCTCAGGCAACCCACTCAGCCAGGAACTGTCTGCAGTCTCATGGTTGCCCTGGGGTGGGGGGGCCTATTTTCTCCCAGACTGGCTATAAAGCAGCTGCCCCATCCACAAGGGTTGAGTTCCTAGGAAATGGCAACTGGAACTGCTGAAGGCTTTTTTTGTACACCACTCCACAGTAGAATGTGGCTGTGGGTCAGGCAGTTTTCTGTGAAGAGCTGGGGTCCCATTAGGCTCAGGGGTCCTATTGTGTTCCTGCAGGTTTGTGGCAGGAGCACAGAACTCCTAAATTCCCCTCACCTACCTTCCCTACTGTGTCTGGAAGCTGTGGTGTACTATGTTGGTGCAAGAATCTGTCAGTTCCAGCCCAGGTGGATGGATTTTTTTCTTTTCTTTGCTCATTATTATTAAGTCATTATTATCACCCCCTTGGAGAGTCATGGGGCATGCTGCTGGACCCATTCTTCTTTGTGTGCTGAAGAAACTCTCTTGGTTTACTGTGTAGAAAAAACTTACTCTAGTTGCCTCATGTCAGCCATCTTAATCTTATTTCCCAGGGTTTTTTTGTTGTTTTTTTGGAAAATATTTCTCAATCTGTATATATCTGATGTTTTCTCTTGATTAGATTTAGTCTACGCATTTTTGGCTACGTACCCTACAGAAGGGATGATGTACACTTCTCAGTGCATCATATCAGGGGTATGTGGTGTAATATGTTTTACTGGTGATGTTAACTTTTATCACTTGTTCAGTTATACTGTGTAAAGTTACCATTTTTCCCTTTGTGATTAGTTAATATCTTATAGGGAGATATTTTGAGACTATGCAGATATCCTGTTTCTCATCAAACTTTTGCTTACTAATTTTAACATCTATTGATGGTTCTTGCTTATGGTAATTATTATGATATTTGTCTAATGGTGATTTTTTTTTTTTTTAATTTCCACCATTTCTTTTACATTCCAGCCTTTGGAAAGCTACTATAAGGAATAACCATTCCTTCTTTCTTATTTATTTATTTATTTATGTCAGTATGGCCTCATTTATATTTATTTTATAGGTTATAACCCAATATTAATATTAAATTTATTTTATTGCTCAAATCGTTTCAGCCTTGGCCATTGAGAGCACCCTCAAGTTGGTTTTGTGTCCTTTCTACATTTTCTTGAGCACTTCCAAACTTTGAGGCACCACAAGATATTCCAGGCTCATCTGATATTTTGTCTGCACCAGCTCTAGTGCTCCAAGGAGCCCTGGTTTCTTCTATTGAAGGATGGTATTTATAAACCAAGATCTGGGTGCTAGATGTGTTCCTTGCTGCTTGGGTATCATTGCTTCTAGGTCCTTTGAGTGGACAGAGCAAGGAAATGTATGTATGTATACTTATACATCCATACACACATAGTTGTTCCAGTGTTGCTATATATATAAAACACATGAGTTTCTACCTCTGATTCCAGTTTATTAGGACAGAGCTCTTTTTAACCTTGCCTCTTTCTTTTTATAGCAGTGAGAAACATGGCTCTTATTATCTGTAATATATATTTACTATTTGTAAAAACTTATTATACATATAAAGCAGTTGTTCACAATTAAAAGCAACAGGGTCCCCCGTCAGATATTTGTCAATGCCTGGAGACATTTTGGTTGTCATAACTGGGAGGAGGATAATGGCATCTAGTGACTAGAGGCCAGGGATACTCCTAAACATCCTACAATGCATAGGACAGCCCTCATAGCAAACAATTATATGGTCCAAAATGCCAGCAGTGCCACAGCTGAGAAACATTGACATAAAGTAGTTTCAGAATTGCTAACCTGTTTCCCTGTGAGAAATAAATACACTAACTAGAACATAATATTTGTGTACTGTTCTTTTTTCTTTCATCTTATCTTATGTAGTCTAACAGTGTTATGCAGAGGTAATTAGGGCTAGTCCTTCCCTTTTCCACTCCTTTTGGTATAGCTGTGTTAATCATTTATAATACAATTACAACAGTGTGTTACTGTGATTTCATCCTAATTTTGTTTGTTTACTTATTTATTTTTTGAGTATTGAAACATCATAGTGTTATGAGTCAGAGCAGTACAAAAAGGTGTACTCAGAGAAATAGGAAGCATTTTTTAAAAAAACTTTCCAGATGATTATGATATTCACCTGTTTTCAGAACACTGATTTACACCATGGGCTTTGGAGTCACATAACCCTGAATTTCCATTCAGCCTTTTATCAGATACGTAATGTTGGGTAAACTACTTTCACTCTGTGAGCTTCTGATTACTACCTCTAAAGATTGTTGTGGGGATGAGAAGAATATATATATATAATGTCTATCACAATACTTGCACAAAGTGGGAGCCCAAGTAATAGTTGTATTCATTCTTTTATATATTCATTTAGCAAAGATTAATTGCATTGCTACTATGTTTTGAAACCCTGTAACTCTTTTCTAATGAAAGAAAATAGCTAAGACTTAGTTCACGTCTTTGAGTAGTTCACATTTTAGTGGGGTCTTATAGCAGTTTTGCAGGAAATATGGTGACAATTTTTTACATTGATATTTAATATAAAAGGCTAAGACTGTAGTAAATCACAATTTTATGAAAACGTTTCTATAGAAAGTTTAACTAATACAGCCTGTGTTTGTATCTCTCTAGTGAACTATTTTCCTTAAAAAAAAATTACAGAAAACCAGATACTTGTGTGTCTCTTATTCTTTCATTTATAAGTCATTCCAGACTTTTTAACATCTCTGAATCTCAGGCTACTTGAAGTTGAATTTTTTAATGTGTGCCTATAGACATGTGTTTAGTATGCTTAGATTCTAGACACTCAGATAGTTCATATATACAATATATACAGTTATCCCTGGATATCTGTGGGGAATTGGTTCTGGGACCTCCCTTGGATGCTCAAGTCTCTTATATAAAATGGCCATAGTACTTACATATTAACATAGTTGTGCACTATCTTAATATATAAATGATAACATTATTTAGTGAAGTTTTGAACTATTAGTAAATAAATTAGAATATTTTGAAATATTATTTACTTCATCTGTCTATCCTTTTAACATTTTTAATTAGTGAATGTATTTGAATTTATCTAAATACTTGGTTTAGAAGTACATTTCTGTAGTTTCCACATTGGGGTATGTGCTAAAGAATACTTTGCTCATGAAGGGTAGGAAAAAAGTTTAGATTCTACAGTGTAACATAGAAAGGATTACTTTCTTTTGAAAAAATATTGAAGGCAGATATTACTATTTTGCCACCTTGACCAAATAAACTCTCCTTTATAGGGCATTTCCAAGATAGCTGATATTTAGAAGCTTCGTGATCACCCAATATAGATCAGCCTGAATTGGGGCCCTTCACTTGGGACTAAGTATCTCTGGCAGCAAAAGATCCTTCCTCCCTTTCAACAACACAGGCAAGGGAGCTCGAACTTTAAGTAACTAATTATTGTATTATATTAGATAAATGGACCTAGTTCCAATTAATGATGAGAAGTTTAGTCTTCAAAATGTTTAAAAAAATTTTTTTATAAGGAAATTCCTCTAAGTGTTATTCAATTAACTTACCCAGGCACTGTGGAAATGTGGGCTTCTTATTCCCACCTCTAAGTGTCTGATATATGTTGTTTCCCTAGCATTTTTTTTTTTCAGTCTTCTGGCAATTTCCAGCTCTCTAAGCCAGTGGTTCTTACAGTTTTTGGTCTGTAAAAATAACTCTTTACACTCTTAAAATTGATCAAGGGCCTCAAGGAAGCTTTTGTTTATTTGAGTTATATCTGTCAATCTTCACCACAGTAGAAAATAAAACAGAATTTTTAAAAAGCTTATTCATTCATTTGTTTAAAAAGCAAACCTATTACGTAACATATTTTATGAAAAATAACTGTATTTTCCAAAATAAAAAAGTTAGAATAGTGGCATTGTGTTATGTTGTTTGCAACATAGATTTTCCTGTCTGTTTTTACTCTCAAATAGTTGTAATGTTATACATAATGTAGTCTCTGAGAAAACTCCAGTAGATGCTTGTAAAAGAATGAAAGTGAAAAAAGGCACATAATGACTTAATTTTGTTATGAAAATATCTATTACCTTACAAATCCCCTGAAAGAATCTCTGAATGCCTGGGGATTTTCCTTTTTCCTAAGCTAAGGAAGGAAGGGTTGCCATGGCTGTCTATGGTCTCTAAAAGTCTCAATCTACTTTTCTGCAGAAGTTTAATAGGGGCATAATTAGGGACTGCTTTTGGGGTGCAGCTACACCATTCTTTCACTCTCCCTGATTATGTCATATTGTGATTTTCAAATTAAGATTCTGAGGCACTCTAATATCCCATAAGTTGCCTAGGTTGTATCTCTGCTAATTCTAGTAAAAGTGGTCTTTACCAAACGGACTGAAAAAATGATAAGCTAAATAGATAGAATTTGCTTAATTTTTAGTTTTTCTCTTATAAATTGTTCCTGTCTATTATTTTCTGTTAATAGATATGGATAGCAAGGCAAATGAACAATTAAATTATATTGTTTTTAATGAAAGACCAAAGACCTTGAAATGATCACAAAAAATTATAGGCTTGTTTTTTTGTTGTGGTACACAGACCATTGGTTGAGTTTTTTGTTTGTTTGTCCTTTAAGAAATATACACACATACAGTAAAATTTTCTCATAATGAAATTACTCCTAATTTGTATGGCACAATTAGATATCAAGATCATAATGATTTTCTGGTGCTTTGCTATATCAATAAGTTTGAAAACTCCTTTATGGTACAATTTGGGGGAGATGTATAGGTTTACACTGATGTATATAATATAGCATATAGTTCCTTCATTTCAGCCACGAGAGACAAGGGACAGAGGGAAAAGACTTTCGGTGACATGTCTCCAACTCAGATAATGGAACTGATACACAAATTTCTTTTATGCTTCTCTATGTTTTTCTGATGCTGATGGCATAGGTATGGGCTGTAGAAAAATCTGAATGGTGGAAGGGCAAAATGGCCATTGTGGAGCAATGTCTCTCTCACCTAGCAAGACAAAGAGTAGGGACCCAGGCACCAATAAGCACCTGAATACTTTTGGATGGGTGAAACACCCTGCACCCAGTGAAGGTCACTTTGAGCACATAGAGACCAGAAGGCAATGGAAGACATGGAATCCCAGCATCTCATCCCTCACACTGTGCTAGGCTCAGACAGAAACAGAATCACTGCTCAGTGAAAGGGATTAGTGATTCTATGATGCTTTGAATCAGTTTATCCCCTTCAAGCTGTGCATGAGGTGTTGGTCCCAAGTGGGAGGAGTCTTTGTCAGGACACGGCAGCACTGGAGCCCAAGAGGAATGGGGAGCAAAACCCACGAGCCAGCTGGCACCGTGATGGCTAGCTCCCAGGCAGGCAAAACCCACCTGCAGAAGGAATCTGACTGGCACGCCCACCACTGGCAGCTAGGGGAGAAACAGGCTGGTGACTTTCTTGCTGAGCAAGGCAGAAAGTAGGACCCCAACTGCCAATAACCAGAGACACCCTGTACACTTTTAGATGACTGAAACACCCTGTAACCAGCAAAGCTCTCCTTGAACACACAGAGACCAGAAAGCAATGGCAGGCATTGGAATGCAGGTGCCCCAGTCCCCCTTGTGTACCAGGTTAGTACAGAAACTGAAGTCCTGCCTGGTGAAGGAGTAGAGTGAGTGATTCTAAGATGGTCTCAGTTGGTTCACCCTCTCCCATCTGGGCACGAAAACTGATGTGACTAGTTTAGCATCAGGAGAAAAAACCTGCAGTAGTAGAAACCTGCCACAGGGTGAAGCAAAGAGCAGAAATGAATGCTTCCTCTCTCATTGAGTGATAGAATCCTAGAGAAGGAAAAGAGGCCTGTCACAAATGAGGATATATCAATAGAAAAACAGAAGCAACCCTCAGAGTACTAAAGAGGCAGCACCCAAAAAACAGCCATCAGAGGACAAAGAGTGGAAACCCCCCCAGAATGACCTGTCTCAGATGACAGCCACAGGAATCAAAGATTGAATGGCAAAAAATGAACAGGAACCAAGAGAAGAATTGAAACTCAATGAAATCATACAGGAAGTAAAAGCAGAGTTGGCCAATTTCAAAAAACCCTGTTCTGAATTAATGGAAATAAAGAAATCCATCCTTGAAATCAATAACAAAGTAACAAACTTAGGAAACAGAATCAACCAAGCAGAGGAAAGAATCTCAGAGCTTGAAGACCAAAATACAGAATTAACTCAATCTGTAAAAACATTGAACAAAAACTCAAAAAACAGGAGCAAAACCTCTGAGAGATGTGGGGGTATGTCAAGAAGTCAAATCTATGTCTGATTGGTATCCCAGAAGCAGAAAGAAAAATGGAGAACAACATGGAACAAGCATTCCATGAGGTCATCCAAGAAAACTTCCCTCATCCCACTAGAGACACAACCATTCAAACACAAGAGATTCAGAGAACCCCCACAAGGTATCATATGAGAAGACCAACCCCAAGACACATAGTAATCCAAGTCCACAAAGCAAGCATGAAAGAAAAAAAATCCTCAAGACAGTGAGAGAGGATGGTCAGACTACCTTCCAGGAAAGACCCAACAGAATCACTCCCGATTTATCTGCAGAAGCACTATAAGCCATTTTTTTTTTTTTTTTTTTGAGTTGAGTTTTACTTTGTCACCCAGGCTGGAGTGCGGTGGCATGCTCACAGCCACTACAGCCTTGACCTACTGAGCTCAGGTGATCCTTCTGCCTCAGCCTTCCAAGTAGCTGGAACTACAGACATGTGCTACCATGCCCGGCTAATTTTTTTAAAAATCTATTGTGGAGACAAAGGTCTTGCCAAGTTACTCATGCTGGTCTTGAATCCCTGGCCTCAGGCAATCCTCTCACTTCATCCTCTCAAAGTGTTGGGATTACAGGCTTGAGCCTCTGCTCCCAGCCCAAATTTTAAAGACAAACAATCCCAGATAAGAATTTCCTAACCTGCCAAGCTAATCTTCCTCAGTGACAGAGTATTAAAATCCTTTCTGACATCCAGTCCCTAAGAGAATATGCCACCTCCAGATTAACTCTTCAGAAGACACTTAACAAGGTATTGAACACAGAAGGAAAAAAAAAAAGGCCATGCCCATCACAAAGGTATGGGTAAACACAGAGTTAAAGAGCATAAAGAGCACCCACAAAAATGAAAACACACATATATAAATACAAACACTAAGTGGGAAAAAAACAACACTCTTACAAGGCAGGGATAAACCTCACATTTCAATAATCAACTTGAACATGGACTGTTAATAAATGCACCACTGAAGAGACATAGAGCAGAAAACTGGATTTTAGAAGTATGATTCAACAACCTGCTGCTTTGGAAACTCATCTCATTGCAAGGGACACCCACAGACTCAAAGTTGGAGACTGGAAAACAATCTTTCAAGTGAATGGAAAACAGAAGAAGTAGATTTTCTGATATCAGAAAAAGTAATCTTCAAGCCATCAAAAGTTAGAAAGGACACGGACACTACATAATGACAAAAGGCACAATCTACCAACAAGAAATATCCATCCAAAACGTATATGCACCCAATACAGAACCACCAGGTTTTATAATACAACTTCTTAGTAAACTAAGAGAAGACATTGACTCTCACATTATCATAGTTAGAGACTTAAATATCCCACTAACAGCTTTAGATAGATCATCAAGGCAAAAAACCAACAAGGAGATTCATAGCCTCAACTCAGTGCTGTATCAAATGGACTTAATAGTTATCTACAGAACACTTCACCCAACAACTACAGAGTATACATTTTACTCATCAGCACATGGAACATACACTAAGATTGATCACATTCTCGGACATAAGCATCAACAAATTCTAAAAGATCGAAATAGTACCATGTATCTTCTCAGATCACAGTTGAATAAAAATAAATATCACCACAAACAAGATTCCTCCAAAACCCACAAAGACATGGATGCTAAACATGCTGCTAAACAACTTATAGGTCAACACAGAAATCATGACAGAAATAGATTTCTGGAAACAATCGAAAAAAAAGACACATCAGAACCTCTAGAATGCTATGGAAGCAGTGTTAGGAGGAAAAATCATAGCATTGCATGCCCACATCAAGAAAGCAGAAAGATCACAAGTAAACAGCCTAATGTCATACCTAAGGGAGCTGGAAAGACAAGATCACCAAAATCCTAAATTCAGCAAAAGAATTCAGATCACCAAGGTAAAATCACAGTTGTGGGACATAGAAGACAAAAATATCGTAGAAAGGATCAACAATACCAAAAACTGGTTCTTTGAAAGGATATATAAAATTGATGGACCCCTGACCAGACTGACTAAAAAAAAGAGAGAGAAATTCCTAATAAACACAATTAGAAATGCAAAAGGCGAAGTCACAGCTGACCCTGAAGAAATTCAAAAGTTTAACAGAGATTGCTATGAACACTTGTATGCAAATAAACTTGAAAACCTAAGGGAAATGGAGGACCTGCTGATATCACACAACCACCTAAAGTTGAAACAAGAAGAAATTGAAACTCTGAACAGAGCAATAACAATCCAGGAAATTGATTCAGTCATAAGAAATCTTCCCACCAAAAACAGCCCCAGACCAGCCGGCTTCCCAGCTGAATTCTACAAGACATACAAGGGACATACAAAGAAGAGCTGATACCAATCTTACTGTCCAAGCAGTTGAGAATGATGGAATTCTCCCCAAATCATTTTATGAAGCTAACATCATACTGATACCTAAACCTGGCAAAGACCCATCAAGGAAAGAGAATTACAGGCCAATCTCCTTGATGAGCATAGATGTAAAAATTCTCAACAGGATTCTAGCAAATCAGATCCAACAACATATCTCAAGGATCATCCACCATGACCAGGTGGGCTTCATTCCAGGGTTGTGGGGCTGGGTCAACATTTTCAAGACCATAAATGTAGTTCAGTACATTAACAGATGTAAATGAAGAACCACATGATTATATCATTAGGTGCAGAAAAAGCATTCAACAAAATTCAGCATCCCTTTTTGATAAAAACCCCTGAGCACTCAAGCATAGAAGGAACATTCCTCAAAGCAGTAAGCCATCTATGATAAACCCACAGTCAACATTTTGCTCAATGGGCAGAAATTGGAAGCACTTTCCCTAAGAATGGGAACAAGACAATGATGCCTACTCTCACACCTCCTGTTCAACATAGTGCTGGAAGTTCTAGCCAGAGCAATCAGGCAAGAGAAGGAAATCAGGAGTATTCCAATAGTGAAAGAGGAAGTCCCTCTTTGTGGATAATATGATGCTATACCTTGAAAACCCCAGGGAGTCTTTCAAAAGCCTCCTCGCACTGATAAATGACTTTGGTAGAGTTTCAGCGTATGAAATCAACATGCAAAAGACATTGCCTTTCCATACACCAGCAACAAGCTGGCAGAGAACTAAATAAAAAGCAAAATCCCATTCACAATAGCCACAAAAAAAAAAAGAAATACCTTGGCATCCACCTAATCAGAACAATGAAAGACCTTTACAATGAGAACTACAAAATACTGCTCAAAGAAATCAAGGATGAAACAAACAAATGGAAGAACATTCCTTGCTCATAGATTGGAAGAATCAATATTATCAAGGTGTCCATCCTACCCAAGACAATCTAGAGATTCAGTGCAATACCCACCAAACAACATTCTTCTCAGACCTGGAAACTACAATACAGATATTCATATGGATACAGAAAAGAGCATGACTAGCCAAAACAGTCCTCAGCAAAAAGAACAAAGTGGGAGGTATCACACTTCCAGACTTTAAACTTTATTACAAGTGTACAATAACTAAAACAGCCTGAAATTGTTACAAGAATAGGTATATAGACCAATGGAAAATGACAGATTCCAGAAACAAAAACATGGTCTCTCAACCAACTCATCTTCAACAAAGTCACCAATAACAATTACTGGGGAAAAGAGACCATATTTTTAACATGGTGCTGGAAAACTAGCTAAACATATTCAGAAGAATGAAACTGGGCCCCCATCTATTAGTATAAACAAAAATCAACTAAAAAAGGATCAAAGACCTAAACATAAAACCTCAAACTATAAGAAGAGAATGTATGAAACACCCTTATGCACATCAGAGTAGGCAACAAATTCTTGACCACATCCCCAAAAGCAAATGCCCTAAAAGCAGGTGAGGTCTCATTAAACTGAAAAGCTTTTGCACTACAAAAAAGAAACCATTAGGAGAGTAAAGAGACAACCCACAGAATGGGAGACAATATTTACAAACTATGCATCTGACAAAGGCCTAACATCTAGAATCTATAAGGCACTCAAATGAAGTAAAAGGAAAAAAACAAACGACTCCATTAAAAAGTGGGCAAAGGACATGAACAGACACTTCTCAAAAAAAAAACATACACGCAGCCAGCAGACACATGAAAGAATACTTAGCCTCACTAATCATCAGAGAAATGCAAATCAAAACTTCAGTGAGATACCGCCTAACTCCAGTAAGGATGACTATCATTAATAAGTCAAAAAACAACTGATGCTGGCACAGGTGCAGAGAAAGGGGAATACTGGTGGGAGTGCAAACTAGTTCAGCCTTTATGGAAAGCAGTGTGCCAGTTCCTAAAAGAACTGAAAATTGACCTTCCATATGATCCAGTAATCCCTCTCCTGGGAATATACCCAGTGGAGCATAAATCATTCTACAAAAAAGACACCTGCACATGCATGTATATTGCTGCACTGTTTACATTGCAAAAACATGGGCCCAACCCTACTGTCCAACAAAAATGGGCTGGATAAATAAAATGTGGTACATACACATGATAGAGTATTACACAGCCATAAAGAAGAACAAAATCATGGACCTCACAGCAATTTGGATGGAATTGGACACCATCATTCTTAGCGTTCTATCACAGCAACAAAGAACTGAATTCTTCACATTCTCACTCATATGTGGGCCCTGAACAATAGACACTTGAGCATACTGGAGGGATCACCAGTCACTGGGCACTGCTAGGGGAGGGAAAAAGGAAGAGCAGTGGGGGACACATGACAGCACAAAGTATACCTGGCCCGCTACCAAGGGGAGTGAGGGCCAACTGGAAGTTCAAAGTTCACCTGCATGTAGCCTATTTATGTAGTTAATTGTTACTTGTATAATAAAATAAAATGAAATAAAATATAAGTAAAATAAAAATTAAATTTGTCAGAGATATGCTAATGGCCATTAACCTAAGAGAAATTGTAGCTTCTCTTTGGTAAACAAAGTAAGGAAATTGAATGCCACAAGGAGAAGGTGCCACTGTTCATCTCTTAGACTGCCAAAGACAAAACTGTGTGATGTAATGATGAGGGAGAATGAAATGAGAGGCCTGAGATGGTGTGAGTGGAAATTGATGACCACAGACCAATGTGACATATCCCTCCTGTGTTGAGCGACTGAACTGTATTGAAGTATTTCTTGTCCTATGAAATTATTCAGGTACTTGCTCCTTGTTGTGCTGGAGACAAGAAAAGAAATGGAAGGAGTAAATAAATGTTCTGAAACCCTGCAGGTGTAGGATATCAAAAACATTAATTAGTGCACAGAAAGAGTACAGAGAACTAAACCAAAATATAACTGTTATTTGAACATTGTATTTGGGATATGAACATAATTAACTTACATTTATGAGTTCCAAGACTCACAAGTTTTTGTGTTTTAACATTTCTGAATTTAGAATGTATTTTGCAATTATGTTTATACTTTTATTGGGTGATATTGTTTTTTCTGAAAAGATTATTGAAATGAAAAGCTGCATTTTGGCAGTTGCAGGTGGGGAGGGACACAACATCAACAAGGGTACCTGATCTCAAACCAGGCAAAGTGGGAACCAGAGGGAGGCCTAAACTTTACCTGTATGATGTCTACTTGTATATGTAATCCTGAATTATACCACACACCTTTAAAATAAAATATAAATTAAAGGAAAAAAAAAGATGCATCTTACAATTGAGGACATATGTGATTTGAGAAAATATAAAATATTTTTAAATGGGAAAAAAGGAAAAGAAAAATCTGAATAGTGAGTGCTGAGAGAACTCCAGAGACAAGAAGGGGAGCAGCATTCTAAGATTTATTAGGAAATTATACTGATGGTAGGAGCAGCTACCACTCTGGTTAGCTTGCACTTGTTTCATATGCTGTTAGATTTACGCATTCATGTATTCAAGAAATGTTTTGTGAGTACCTACTATGTGCCTTAAAATCACATTTAAGAAGTCAGCAAACCCCCCAAATTTATTTTCAGAGAAAGCTTCACTGACTGTATGAAGATGAGATTTAGGTCTCCCTGGTAAATAATACCTTCATTTCTTCCTTAAGGAGGATTAACTTAGTATAGAAGACAACTGAGCACAAATGTGGCTGGCTAGGCGCCAGCTCTTTGAAGTTCCTAAACTTGCATAGACTAACCCTGTCAATTCCAAAGGTATAGGAAGCTGGAGTGTACTTTGATGTCAGAACTGTTTTGAGAGACCATCTTATATTGTATTTCCTTTGAAGAAGAGTGATTCAAGGCAATCTTTTCCTAAATAGGGCCAATCATTTGACCTAGAAAGCCCAGAAAGAAAAATCCTGTGCCAAAAGGGAGTTGAAAGTAGCCTCAAGTGCTTTGAAACACCATGTTTACTTTCAAGGGTTTCCAGAGAGATCATTTGGAGTTAATCTGGTTTACCTAGAGGCAGAGGATAAGTTATTTAAAATGATTCCTTGTGGAAATTTATAGTTTGAGATAAAGCGTCTTTCAGAATTCTTTGGGCACCAGCATATTTAGCTGCAGACATTTCTGGAGACTGTTGGTTCATTGATAAATGTACAACTTTACATAAGCGCAAAGTGTGTGGTTGGACATTTTTAAAAGCCAGCTAAAAAGGATTTTGAATGAAGAAAAAATAATCACAGAAACCGATGGTTTCATTTCAGAGATACCAAGTTATCAGATTTCTTTCCTAATGTCAGATCATTGGGCAATTGGCAACCGAAGCTGGTGTGTGTTACCTTCTTACACCTCAAGATGCTGCTTGTTAAGGCAGGCACATTTTTGAAATGCATGTTTGAATACCTGAAGTACAAGCCCTTATTTTCCTGCCTGCTTGTCATCTTTCTGATTGGCTGTTCTGATCTTTGCCAAAATACCTGGGCACTTTTTAGGCAGTTAAGATGAAAAGAAACTTGTCATAATATTTTCTTCTTTATCACTCTTAAACAGTTCAAAATAATACATTAGTTTCAAGCATAATCGTTTTCTGAACTAAGCAATTAAAAAATACCATATCGTTTTTGTTTTTAATATTTTTATGTTCAAAATATGTCTTTGAGAATGGTAACAGATCTTTTGTCCTAATTTGGAAGGTTGAGACAGGGTAGAGATCACAATAGCAGTGAAGTAACACTACTGAACCATTATCATTTGATGGTTTCAGTCATGAATAGCGAATCTGGTTTCAGGTTAAAACTCTACTGGGTTTTCTGAAATGTTAACTGTAGAAGTTTTAGTTCACAGTTTTGGGTGGATTTCCAAATGAACTTGCCTGACTCTTAGGAGCAAATTGGTATTTCATACCAGTTGTTTTGTTTAAGACCATTTCTAGGAGATGGTTTAACTTTATAGAAGTATCTGAACTATCACAACAATGTCCTACTTGAGTTTCCCCCCTTTCCTCCTAAGTTATGAGTACATAATGGAAAACCAAGGCTCGCTAGTAGTTTTTAATTTTAGGTGTACTAGCCAATCATAATGAGCATCATATGTGAATTATGGGCTGGCTACTTAATACATGAATGTGAATGAGATTGAGCAAATACATTATACATATTGAACAAACCATCTTTTAAAAAGTTAAAATCTCAAGCTATTCCATATGTCAAACAAGCCGATCTTAAAAAGGAAAGGATTTGTTAAAGTAAAATTTTCTTTGGTATTTTTATTGGGTTAAAATTTACTGAAAGTAATTTTTTTTCTGTAGCAAGGGAATGCTGAGGGTGGGATAGTATAAAAATGGTAAACATAGGATGCCCATAGTAGTGGGTGATGCTATGTTAAATTTTTAGTTTTCCAGTGCTTTTATCAATATGTTTTGGTAACAGAATATATTGGTGCACATTGAAGATAATGGACAAACCAGAAAGTATTTAGAAAATTCTTATTTTCTCCCACAAACTGGGAAAGAATAACTAGATCATCTTAAACATCAAAAGTTAATGGTAACTTTCATCAGAACAATGAAAATTTTAAGGTTTCTGTTTGTTATTTTACAGACAATCTTGTCTTGAGTGACTAGTTATATCTAATATCTGTGTGTGTGTTTCTATTTGAAAGGCTTTTCAGATATTTCTTAGCAAGTTTATTTAGTTTACTTATTTCTTTTAAAATTTTTAAAAATTGACAAATAATAATTGTACATATTTATGTGGTACATAGTGATGTTTCGATATGTCTAATTTATAGTGATTGGATCAGGGTAATTAACATATCCATCATTTCAAACATTTATTATTTCTTTGCCTTGGGAATGTTACCTTAAAATATTTAAGATAAACACTTTACCCCCCCTGAAATTCCAGCTCTTTAAAAAATATATTTTGTAATTTGGGTAGAATATGTTTTGCATTTCTGATAACAGTATAATGTTATATTTTGGGGAAAAAAATGTTAGGATCTTTTTTAGATCAAGAAGGTTTAATTTAAGAGCAAAGGAAGAAAAAACCCTCAAAATCTGAGCAGGCTAGTATTAAATAAATTGATATTTAATCCTTTCGAATCCAAGGTTTTATTTGGTATCCAGTTACCTGGTATACCTTGTCTGTTGATCTGATCATGATGAGAGATTCTGTTTTTCCCCAATAAGTGCTTTTCTGCAATTCCCTGAGACTCCTGTTTAAAGGGAACTCTTTCAAGAGATTTTCTGATTAAAAGTGATAGAATGCAAACAGAAGTTTTTACCTTTGTGATACTGTTTTTATTTCAAATGTAAGTTTTTTTATTGGCTTATCATCTTCCCAATGTGACTATTTTTTTCATAGTCATAGTCACATTATATTTCAACTATTTAAACTATATATGCCTTGGGGCAAAGGCTGCAAGAAAAATAGAAACAGGAAATGCCTATTATCATAGGAAACATGAAATAGTGGGTAAAAATAATTTTCTAAAATTTCTTAATGTTCCTAGCATTACTTCAACAATGTAATCAAATGAAGACAACTTTTGTTTTCATGATCTTGAAAAGACTTATTTTATACCTTTTCCATTTTGCTGTTTCAGAGCAGGAAACTTTAACCAAGGAAATAATGAAAAGTTTTACATCTTTATCCCATGAATTTAAGTCATTTTGAGATAAGTTATAGCTGAGAGATGTGCTTTTCAAGCGGTTTTGCTGGCATATGTTCTTAAATATTAGATATCAGATATTTAATATTAAATATCAGATCAAAAGTAGATGTAAATTTATGAATAACATGTTATAACTAAAAAAGATTTTCTTTAGCACATGGAAGGTTACAGTCTTCAAATTGTCAATATTTTAGGTGATTTTTTAAAAAAGTGATAGGCAGCCGGGCTCAGTGGCTTAGCCTGTAATCCCATGCATTGGGAGGCCGAGGTGAGTGAATTGCCTGAGCCCGCGGTGTTTGAGACCCAATTGGCAACTTGGCGAGACCTCATCTCTACAATAAATCAAAAAAATTAGCCGGGCATGGTAGCACATGCCTGTAGTTCCAGCTACTTGGAAGGTTGAGGCGGAAGGATCGCCGGAGCCCAGCAGGTTGAGGTTGCGGTGGCTGGGAGCATGCCACTGCACTCCAGTCTGAGCGACAGAGTGAGACTCTGACTCACACACACACACACACACAAAAGTGATAAGCTTCCTTATAATGAAATACCTGCCATTATTAAATAGGCACAGTCATTCATTTATTCAACATGTCTGATTATTGATTACTTTCCATAAGACTAGTTTTCTGTATGTTAAGAACTGGATATATAGTCATTAGTGAGCAAAACAGTCATGGGTTTTTCTATTAGAGTTTATTTATTCATTAGTTCATTTGAAAGTTATTAAACACCAACTATGTACCAGGCAGTGTTCTATAACCTAAGGTTATGCTCTATGGATGGAGGACCAAGCAATAAATACAGTAAGTACTTAAATAAATGATTGAGATCATTTCAGATAGGGATTAGTGCTTCAAAGATAGTAATACAGGGAGAACTAATCAAGTATCTGGACTGATATACTCTACAGATTAAAGTAGATGAGATAAATATTAGTATAATTCATCACACAGATAAATATAATAAGTGCCATAAAGGAAATGCAGAGAATGTTATGAGAGTGTATAAATGAGGGAGGCAAGGACTAGTTCATTTTGGGGGGAATCAGGGAAGACTTCCTGGAAGAAGTGGCATTTAAACTAAGATCTAATCTTTTACCAGATGTTTTAGTTGGCTAGGGCTGTCATAACAAGTATGACAAAATGGGTGGCTTAAGCAATAGAAATGTATTGTCTCTCAGCTCTGGAAGCTAGAAGTTCAATATCAAGGTGTCAGCAGGGTTGGTTCCTTCTGAGAGCTGTTGGATAGAATTTGTTCCATGCCTTATCTTCTGGTGGTTTTTTGGAGGTCTTTAGTGTTACTCGGATAGTAGACACATTATCCTGATCTCTGCCTTTATGTTCACATTTTGTTCTCCCTATGTGTACATCTGTGTCCAAATTTCCTATTTCTATAAGGACATCAGTCATATTGGATTAGGGGCCCTCTCTACTCCTGTACAAACTCAACTAATAACATCTACAACATTTCTTACTTTCAAATAAGGTCACATTCTGAGGTCCGCAGGGTTAGGACAACAATATATGAATTTGAGGGGGACAAAATTCAATCCATAATACTAGGAGCTATCTAGATGAAGAGGGGAGGGGGGAAGACCTCTTCGAAAAGAGAGAACAGCATGTGCTAAGTTCTTGTTTCGAAAGAAGCATGGCTCACTTAAGGAATGAAGAGTAGCAAAAGCATAGAAACAGGAAGAATGAAGTAAGACAATTCCAGAGACGTTATGAAGGTAGTACAGATAGATAGGGCCTCATGACCACTGACCATGGTGTAAAGGAAAGAGTAATCAAAGATGATTTCCTGTCTAGAGCTGTGATGAGTTAAAGTTCTTTTGCCATTTCCAGGTAGAGATATCCAGTAGACAGAAGTTTCTTTCTGCAGATCAAGAGAAAGATTGAGGCTAGAAGTAGGAATTTGGGTCTCAACTGTATTATAGGTCAAAGTTAGCTAAAATTACTCAAGAAGAATTATTTTAGATGAGAGGGTAGGACCTAGAACTTTAAAAAGCACCCATATTTAAGGAAAGGGCCAAAACCAAAAGGGAAAAAACATGCCCTGAGAAAAAACTGGATAGAATACTGTTTGGGAAACCAAACTAGAAGAGAGTTTTGTGAAAGAGGAACTGGTTGATGGCATCACATGCTATAGGATGTTCAAGCCAGATGAGACCTGAAAAGAGATCTGATCTCCTTTGCCAATTTGAGGTCATTCGTGAGTATAACAAGGCTCGTAGAATGGTGGAAGCATAAGCCACATTTTCGTGTGCTGAGAAGTAAAAGGCACACAAGGAAGCAGAAGGAGTTAAGTATAAAGTGTTCTCTTAATTAAGAATTGACAATAAAGGGAAGATGATGAGGAGCAACACATTAAAAAGCATTAGTGGGTAGACAGTTTTCAGAAAAGCCTATATAATTGAAAGCCAAGAACAGGAAATTACTGAGGGTGAAGAGTGGAGGAAGATAACTTAGGTAAAGATACCAAAGAGATATATCTTCTTCAAGATTTGCTTCCTGGCATTTCTTGGAAATTTTGTTTTTCTAGATCCCAAATACTAAAAAAAATTGGTGGGGAAAAGTATTATAATTCTCCTTCAAGTTTAGCAAGCAAGGCAGAGATTACTGATTCAATGGAATCCATTGACATCAAGTCCACAGCAAGAGCAGGAAACATGATATGGAGAGTCAAAGGATATCCATCTTAATGGATATTTCAGATAAGAGAGAAAACTTCACAGTCTTGCTGTGACATTGCCATGTATTAATGTGTATTCTTAGCCTTGCCTACTGCTAATGTTGAGTCATTCTTGCAAATAAAATATGTAAAATAAGTTTATTCACAGTATACTTTCTGTGGTTCCAGTGAGTGGTATCCCAAGAAATGAGTTTTGACAGCAAAATAAGTTCTGAAATTGGCAATGTGGACATGTGATTTTGTGTAATGCTGTTAACCTTGCTAGGAGACCCAAATGTTACCTTATTTTGAATTCTATTCTTAATAATGTGCACTGAGGTCTTCCAGTATTTGGTATTTTCTATAGACTACAATTATTTGTAAAGACTTTAACAGAGCAAATGCAAGAGAAGATCAGAATGTGGCTGTGGAAAAATCTGCTATGAATAATCAGAAACATCTTTCATCTGAATTAGCAAAGTAATATTGACTTTAATAGCAAAGCCAAAATCAGGGCAAACATACAAAATATTTTCATTGTTAGAAAATGAGCTTCAATGAAGCAAAATGTGTTCAAATGTCCAACTTGACAATTACATCATCATTTATGCAAAATGAAAGAAAGTTATCTGTCTGGCATATTTGTCATGAAACACAAATCAAGCCTCTCATATAAGGCAGTTAATGTTTTGTGTATTTAAATTTTTTTATTTTTAAAATGGTGGCTTTTAAATAACAAATATTTGTGGTTTCATCTGCCAATTTTGAAATAATTTCTACTTGACTGTTGTATTAATGTTTACTTCATTTAATATTTTCCATTATTAGCTATCTATATCAGGAATAGACCACTTTTATGTTATTGAAAAATGTAATCTTGTCAAATACCACTATATAGTGGTCAATAATAATAATAAACCATGCCTTTATTATTAAATCTTTTGTTATAGAAAACCACTAAAAATTTTAGTGTAACCCTGTCATGAAAAAATTATTCACCTTATATAATAATTACTGTTACTCAATATTTAAAAACACATAAATGAAATGATGAAAAATACTGAATAACTTATGGTGTTGGGAATTCTTGGGGATTCCAATTTCTTTTCTACAGATTTAGAAACATGATAAAAGACTGATTTGACCCAAAAGCTAGTATTAAGGACACAGGTAAAAAAATAAGTATCCAAATAGGGACACGTTTTCTTCTTTCCTTTTTTCCTGGGAAGGATCTAAGGATGGCTGCAAATAAAGATGAATTTCAAAATCTAGAGGATGGTATCAATTTTCCTTCTAAAGAAGGAGTAAACTCATGTCTCTTCATTGTGATAGGCAACAGGCTGGACTGGAATGCCAGGGCTAGGATGTTATGGTTTGAACAGCTACCCCGGGGATGAGCCTAAGGAGACACTGGCCAGTTGGAGACTCTGCTGAGGCATATCAGGGAAATTCTGAAAGACCTGTTAGAGACCTTTTATTAGAGCTAGCCCCCTTGCTATATTTTACTCCTGTACTTATTGTAGGTAGTTATTGAGTAACAGTAGACTTAGAAAGCAAATTCAACACATTTTAGTGTTACCTTAGCTTATCTTTATTATTTTAAGAAGGACCTATCATTTTTAAAGAATAATGAAATATAAACTTATGTCATTTTTCTCAATCTGTGAGTTATTATTCCTTTGTGAAGGGATGCTAGGAATACCTCAGCAGTTGCCTAGTTCTGACTCCTTAAGACAGAGGAAATAATGTTACCTCTTTAAGAGAACATGATTGATAGACAAGTAGATTGATGGAACAGAATAGAGAGTGCAGAAAGACCCACACATATGTGGCCAATTCATTTTTTAGCAAAGGTTCCAGGGTAATTCAATGGAGAAAGATCATTCTTTTCCATATATGATGAATTAACTGGATCTTTTGGGGCAGGGTCGGGTGGGAAAGGCCTTTATCTCTATCCTACAACAAATGTAAAAATTATCTAAAAATAGATCATAGAACTAAATTCTATAAACTAAACATAGACTATAAAGCTGTTGGAAGAAAACATAGAGTTTTTTGTGATCTTAGGGAAGGCAAAGATTTCATAGGATTAAAAAAAAGCATTAGTCATAAGATAGTTTTGATAAATTGGACTTTATTATAATGACAAATTTGCTCTCTTTGAAAGACAGCATTAGACCAAGAATACCAAGTATTGGGAAGAATGCAGAGCAAGTATAAAACGGCATAACCACTTGGAATGCAGTTCCAGAGCTTTTTAGTAAGCATGCTCATACCTTATAACCCAGTAATTTTACATCAACATATTTGCCTAAGAAAAGTGAAAACATGTGCTCATAAAAAGACATGAATAAAATTGAAATGAAAATTCATATATAGTAGTCCTAAACTAGAAACAATCTAAATACCCATTAATAGGTTAATGGCTACACAAATTGTGATAGAGAATACTTCTTAGCAATAACAAATGAAGGTAAGACTAATACACGTAACAGTGTGGATGAATCTCACAGGCATCTGTTGAATAAAAGACTTGGCGCAAAAGAGTATATATTATATGGTTCCATTTATGAAGTTCTAAAATAAGCAAAACTAATCTATGATGATAGAAATTAGATCAGAGGTTGTCTGGGGGCAATATAGTGGGCAGAGTTGCTACAAAGGAATACAAGAGATCTTTCTGTGGTGATGGAAATATTCTATAACTTCATTGGATTGTGGTTACACTGATGTATCTATTCACTTGTCAAAAACTCACTGAATTGTGTTTAAAATCTGTGCATTTTATTGTCTGTAAATTATACCTCAAAGTTGTTTTCAAGTAACATGATGAAATTGTTTTTAAAATAATTAAAAATCTTGTTAGCATCTAGTTTTGTATGTTTTATTAAAAAATATTTGTCAGTTAAATTTACGAGTAGTTCTGAATTTCTAGAATGCTTTATTAAACTTTCTAGGAGGCAAATCAGTAACCCTTTCATGAATAATTTCATTTTGCACCTAGTAGTTCTGGTTAAATCCATTAGGCTCCATTCCCTAGGGAAACATTTCTTGACATCTATAGGTTTCACTTTCATTTGAATGTTTTATATTTTAAAAATACATACCTGTTTTATTATATTTACTTTTCTGTATTTACAAAGGCTAAATTAAATGTACATATATTATAAAAGCATGTGTAGGTCCATTTATTTTCAAAAAGACATTCCCTATCTGAATCATAAGAATATATTTTATTCCATCTAAGCCTTAAATCTTCACAGTATGTAATGCATTTTTATGGTCATTTTTTTCCTTCTGCTTTGTATTTGATGTACTGCAGATAAACTGTTGACATCTGATATTCACTAGTCATGTTTATTGAGGAAAAACATAAACTTTCTTATTGAATACTCTTATTTGTAAAGTTTTGGTCACTTTCTTGAGGGTTATAGCTTATATAGTGTATGGAAGAAATTTAACTGTAGGGATATAAACATCGTTTAGAATGGGAAAATTCTGCACTAGCAGATGTATTATAAAAGTTGAAGCCAGTATCAAAATGTCTTTTTCAGAAGTGGTTAAATAAATTATTATTTTTTTAAAGACCAAAGTCATACAGCAGACTATTGGGGGGTTACACAATTACTAAAGTATCAGCTTTGGTTTTACGTAGCATAGAAGTGATTCAAATAATGAAAAACAAATGGAAAATTCCTAGATATTTTATAACTCTTGAGACTCTTCCTGCCAGATTATTAGTTTAATAATAACACGACTTTTTTTCAATTAAAAGATGCCTAACAGTTTAAAATATTTCAAATGTGTCATCTCATATGACCCATATAACAGTTTATTGCACTTAGCAGAGAAGTTATTGTTTCCATGCTTTAGTAGATAATGTGTGAGGTTGCATTCAGGATTTAGTTATATCACATTACTTTCATTCTCTTATATCTCCTGTATACATAAGCTCAATTCTTGTCCAGTTAAAATTAAATTATCTAGTTGGTATAGTTGGGCCCCTATCTGGTTTACTTGCACACACAGCTAACACTGAGTTATTTTTAACTTTGTGACATTTAATCTCTCATGTTTCTGTGAAAAAGAGTTAAATATCTTTTTAGAAAACAAATTGTGAACACCTTTATAAGCACCGTCTATTTCAAATAATACTTTATATGAATGTAACAACATATAACATTCTTATATAAGAACAATTTAATATCCTTTATTTTTAAAATTTGATTTCTATAATAGGGCAATGAGAAAACCAAGACTCACAGAAATTATGTTTAATATAGTTTTTACTGCCTCCCCCATATTTCAACCTGTTGATTTTTGGGATAGGAGGATCAAGAAAACAAAGTCTCAGATTGTAATACAGGATGTTTAAAACAGTTTTAAAAGCTATTTATTTCCAGTATATGCCTGAGAAAAAAAAGAACATATCTTCTTAGTTGAGGAATTGTCATGGGTGATTTCCAAGTTGTTGAAATTGTTGGGAGTAATTAAATATATGATTGAGAGTTATTATGGACATTAGATCTCAATTTTTTGTGCAACTAGTCAAAATAAAATCTTCATTTTAATTATACCTTCATTTCAAAGGGCCTTTGTTTCACATTGTCTACCTTACAGGAATGAGAGTATTTAACTAAAGCAAGAAAAAAAAAATTTTTTTAAGAGACAGGGTCTTGACTGTTTCCCAGGCTGGAATGCAATGGCATGGTCATAGCTCACTGCAGCCTCAGACTCCTGGGCTCAAAGGATCCTCCTGCTTCAGTCTCCTGAGTAGCTGGCATTATAGATGTAAGCTACGTGCCTAGCTTAGCAAGAAGAAACTTAATGTTAAGTACCATGTAGTACTGTCTGTTGCCTTTGTGGCATTTTTAAAAACAATTGTTTTGATTTTTATACTCCCCAAATGTTTCTGACTCCAAGAATTCAAATAATTTTACTGTAAAGTTTAATAAATGTCATAAGATATGTTGTATAATTAGGTAAGTTATTGTTGTGTTGTTGTTCTTATTATTTGAGTCTGGGTCTCACTCTAGGAAAAATTATTTCTAAGCTATGGGAATGATCCAGTAGAGAGAGGGGGAGGGAGAATTGTTGGATGGTCTTCTTCGGTAGGTGAGAGGGGAGAATTGTTTGATGATCTTCTTGAGTAGGTGAGAGGGAATGGTATCTAGTTCACAAATGTAGGGGTTAGCCATTGAAGTGAGGGCAGTTCATCCCTAGAAACAGGCAGGATCACAGAAACCTAACCTGTGTACAGATACTGGTAGATGGATAGCTCTGATGGTGATAAGTTGTGGAAGTTCCCTTCTGATTGCTAGTATATTCGTAGTGACGTAGGTCATAAGCCAAAAGTGAGGATGAAGAAGGATTTGTGAGAGGTTTAAGGAGCCAGGAAAAGGTATGAAAGAGTCATCTGAAAGAAAAAGAGAAAGTACTAACAGTGACCAGAGACAAAAGTTAGGTTTTCTACCAAGAATGAAAATTAAGACTGACAGCAGACTTCTAATAGATGCCAGAAGGCAGTGGAATAATATCTGCAAAACACTGAGGGAAATAATTTAAGAGTAAGAGTGAAAAAAAGACATTTAAGGATCTGCAGAGACTGAAAGTGTATGCTACTCATAGATTTTTGCCAGAAGAACTACAAAAGCATATACTTCAACAAGAAGAAAATTGAACCCAGATGTAAAGTATGAGATGCAGAATCAAAATGAGCAGATTTTGGTATAGGTAAATAAGTATTAATTCTAAAAAGTAAATATTAAAGGTATATATTTAAATATATTTACTGAGATACTGGAGAATTTGGAACACATTTTAATATATAAATTATTTTTTTCTCTTTGTGATGAGAGGGAAAACAGCTTTGCAGACTTTTTTTTTTTTTTTGAGTTGGAGTCTCACTCTGTCACCCAGACTGGAGTGCAGTGGCACGCTCCCAGCCACTGCAGCCTCAAACTGCTGGGCTCTGGCGATCCTTCCACCTCAGCCTTCCAAGTAGCTGGAACTACAGGCGTGCACTACCACACCTGGCTAATTTTTTGATTTATTGTAGAGATGAGATTTCGCCAAGTTGCCCAGGCGGATCTCGAACCCGCGGGCTCAGGCAATTCCCTCACCTCGGCCTCCCAAAGCGCAGGATTAGAGGTTGAACCACTGAACTCGGCTGCAGGCTGTTTTTAAAGCGTTCATGTTGTTTAAGCTGGTTTTGTGATCCCTGTTTGGAAACTTTAGCTGTAGTATGACCTTAATCCACACTATGTAAAATTAGAAGATACCAGAACTATTTGACATTGCCTTTTATGTATACTAAAGATTAGTACTCTGAATCCTTCCTTAGTTTCTCAGATACCTAAGCCATTCCCTGGCTCTGAGATGTTTGCTCAGTGGCTAGGGAAGAGATTTACTTCTGTGCATTAGAAGACATGTTTGGGCATTCCTTCAGAAGTAGGCAGTAGAGTGAATAAACATAAATTTGTGCTTAAGTACATTTTAATTTTTTTGTCTGCTGCAGTGTTTGTGTGGCAACAGTGCTCAGATCAAATAAAACCTGGCATATGAGCTGTGTATTCCTACAACTCAAATTCCATTTATGGAAGAGTAGTCTGCTTATGAATTTCCCTAATCAGGAAGGATGAAGCTAATAGGTGTTGGATGAAAGCTGAAAAATATTCTTGTGACTATTATGTAAAGGTTTAGGCATCTTTTGAAATCTATATCTGCCAGTGTGAGGTTTTTAATCTATTTTACACTTCCAGAACTAAAAAGTAATCTTAAGATTGAGATCTGAATTATTCGTTAGATAGAAAACATATTTATATGAGCCTCTAGTCTTAGGTCATCATTCATTCTATTACATCATAAGTTATTATTAAGCCATTTGTTCTGAGCTATACTAAAGATGTTACTTATATGTCAACATATTTGTAGATTTTTTTCAGTATCATTTAGCATTGAGGATGTTCAAAAGAGGCTAAAGTTTATGTCTGTAATCTCTTAATGTGATACTTCATATAAATTCTAAAAAGTATAACTAATAAAAAAATGAGTAAAAGAAAGCATAGTTTAGTTTATTCATAGACTTGTATTTTAACTAATAAAATGAGTGTATTATTTGATTGTATTATTGGAATATTTTACTTTTTAAAACTATATGTGTTACTGGGAAAGCATAAAATCTACTCATACTGCAAGTACGCATGCTGGTAAATACAAATCAGATAATTTATATCAGTACTGATTCATTGGCTTTTTAGATGAGGATTCAATTGTTAATATGTCTAAAAAAAGAATTAACTACCACAAACTCTTTTAAGAACAAGTTGGAACATAAAAATGCTAAAATTAGGATGGATTATGACATATTAAGTGTTCTGTTGGGTTAACATCATTCTACAAATAGTTAAATAATTTAAGAAATATTTCTTCCCTTAAATGTTAGTTCTAAATCAGTCTAGTCTGAGATGAATATTAGCAATGCGCTGAATGGAAAATATATACCTGTGGTAGAAGAATATGTCATGGTAAATATGTTTATACAGCTGTGTGGTTATGTTAGTTATTACAGAGTACATTTACAGAATCATGTAATGAGCCTCATTTTCAAACAACCATTAACTTTGGCTTAGAAATGGCTAATTAAAGAATAACTTCATTTTTCATATGCAGACTGTACAAACAATATATAGCATCACTGTAGCTGTCTTCTTTACTCAATGCATAAATTTGATCATAAGTATATGTTGGCCAATTTGTGAGGAAATTCAGACGTCTTATTAGACTATTTCTTATTTATAATTTATACTTTCATTGCATATAATACCTACCCTTTTAGTACCAGACTGAGTTTCCATTAAATTTTATTGCACTTACATGGACTCTTCTGTCATGCTTTAATAAAATTATAAAAATGACTTAATTAAGTCTGTGTGAAAGCTTCCTTTATCATTAATAAATTTCATTTATTCCATGGGGTTATTAGTTTTGGATAACTTACATGACTTCATTCAAACTCATACTAAAATATGAATAAATATTATTTAAAAATTAACTAAGCATGAGTAAAAGCAAATTTTAAAATATACTCATAGGACTTTGAGAATTTAAAAAATATTTAATTGAAAAAAGTTAGTAAAATGTTACTATTAACTATGCATTGCTGTAGTGCTAGCCATAAAAATAATTTTATCTGAAAAATGTTAACAGTGAACAGTTGTATCCTTTTGTCTAACTTTTGAACACCTGCTGAGTAAACTCAAGAAATACTGAGGAGATACCCTCAAATATTTTAGTTTTGTTCTATCTAGAGAGAATACTTAGAGATAATAAACAGTTTCATCTTTATTATGTCTGTAACTCTTTGGAACTCTCTAAAATGGATACTAAGTTATAAGAAGACCAGGAAAGAAAATATTGTAGATTTACTGCATATCCATTTCCACTCCTGGAAAAAATAGTTTGATATGGTATTTTTTACTTGTTAAAACAATTTAATTTCTAAGATGGCTATAGAGTCACAGATGTTTGGAGTTGATTTAAGGTTAATGACAGAAGGTTTGAACTTGGTCTTTTTCACAACACTTAGCATGGTGATTAACACGTAGTAGTTACTTCTTGAATATTTACTGAATTAGTGAATGAAAAAAAATAAGGGTTTCAACCTAATCAACATAGCTAGACTTGTCTCTACCAAAAAAAAAAAAATTAAAATTTAAACTGCATGTTGTGGCATGTTCTTATAGTCCTCAGCTACTCAGGCTGAAGTGGAGAAGTGGAAAGATCGCCTGAACCCAGGAGGTCAAGACTGCAGTGAAGAGGAAGGAAGGAAGGAAGGAGAGAGAGAGGGAGAAAGGGGTGAGAAAGAGAGGTGAGAAGGGGAGAAAATAAGTATTAATAAAGAAAATAGTGGCCATTAATGTGCAGATAAGAAGAGCCTTCTAGCAGAGGAAGAACTGAGTTGGGTTTGCTTGTTTGGCCATGAGAGGAACTCAGAATAAATGAGGATTTTATCAGGGGGCTTACATGTTAAATTCAGTGGTTTTAGTATGAGAGCTCTGTCTAGTCAGGAGAATTCATTTGATTACAGGATGTTTTAAAAGGGGAAAGAAGCTAAAGCAGAGTCTCAAAATGTCCCCCATCTAACAGCTTCAGCATCACCTGGGAACTTTTAGAAATGCAGATTGCAGGATCAACCCACTACAACTGAATCAGAATTTCCCTGTAAGAAGTAGGTAGGAGGGAGACCCAGCAATCTTTGTTTTCATGGGTCCTCCAGGGGATTCTGATATCATAAGGCTCACTTTTGAGAATGACTGGGCTGGCAAAGAAAAATCAAGTAACAGCAGTGAGACTATCCGGGACCCTATGAAAGAAATGGCCATTAATGTTGTTTCCAACTGTAAACTAAATGACTTACAGATATGATTATTTAGTATGTCTGTGCAGGGATGACTGGGTCATTGGATGTACAGAATTTTAAAGGAAACAGAGTTGTTTGTACTTTGGTAAGTACTCTCAGGCTTTCAGCTTTGTAGGTGGAAGAACTCACTTTTATCAGTTTACCCAAAGGTAACTGGAGATCTATTTGGAAAGTGCAATGTCAATTTACTGTATTAAAAGTAGGAACAAAATTAGCTCAAATCAGAACAATAAACTTTCATTTGGTATGTTGATACTCCTAGAAGATAAAATTATAAATCAAAGAAGTGATGTGTTGGACAGTGGATTAAATCAAAGGCAACTGGACAGTCTTAAGCATTATGTTTATTGAAATCGATAACCTAGTGAGTTTACTTTCTCCATATTATAATATTTCAATGTAAAATAAGTAAAAACTTTTTCCATAATCAAAGACTATTTTCTCCTGATCACTCCCGAAGACAGTTTCATTCTTTGACCTTTACTTAAAAAAAAAAAAAAAATCCTGGAGATGATTGCTCTTTTCTTTGTGATGTTGATATATTACATTTTGCAAGATTATTATATCATGGTGTGGTGTAGGATACACTCTGTTCTTCCTTACAGTACACAACTCCCACAGAAAAGACTGATGGGTTACTTTTGAGGATGATGTGGGTTATTCCTCAAAGCTATTGACTCATGTTAATTTCAGTCTGGGATTCAAGATAAATATTTTTCAGAATTCTGTTACCAATAACACATTGTATGTAGAAAATAAAGGAAGTCAGGAAGAGCTGGGTTAATACTGTGTTTAGTGATTTTTACCTATTAGCTCACTGGCTTTCTTAAAATTACAACTGTTTCAAGCTCCTTAGATAGGTATATAGTGACAGCAGCCAGCACTCAGGTGAACTTTGTCCATAGGCCAGAGGAACCTCACTCTTGACTCTGGAATTCCTAGCAGTCCTTTATTTTTCATAAGTTTTTACTAATGTACTTTAACCAAGTTCCTGTGTGTCCAGAATTATAATGAATGTTTTGAGTTTATGAGAAAAAATTAAATTTGAACTATAAGAAGAACCACAGATTGCAAGAGGGAGTAATCATATCTTTGCAATTAACCTGTAGGTTTGTTTAGTGCTGCAGTTTGCTCCATTTGTGGTTTTCTTTTTTCCCCTCCCAATGAATTGTTTTAGAAACCAGATTACTATTTGATGTTATATTTTAGCATAAGCTACCTACTTTTTCTTCTGACATCTATTTTCAGGGCATATTTTGCCCTTTCCCCTCAACTTCCTATCTTTCCCTCATATTGCCTTAGTTTCTGCTTTGCTTCTTTTCTTCCTTATTATTTGATGTGTATATTGTATATTTATCACCTTGATGCTACTTGTAGCTGTTTTCCATTTCCCATATTTCCTTTATCATTTGCCTGGTACTTTTTTTCCTCATTATTTTCTCCTCCTCTATTCCTGTTTACCTTAGTTTCTTCATATATTGAACTCTTTTTCTTAGAGAGATTTCTTGAAGGTTAATTATAGGGGGTTGACTCATGAATTAATCAAAGTGTCCCGTTTTAACTTTGGTTTATTGTCAGGACGTATTAGACAGCAGAATAATAAAAGCCAGTCACAGTATATTAAACTTCAGTAAACTTTTGTTGAACTTATTTGCTTATTTGAGGTTTCACTAAAGAATGTGAGCTAGAAAAATAGCAGAGTGATAGGGACATGCTTTCATGTGTGAGTCTTGACATGCGATGTGTTAGGAGCAAGAATGAAGCATGTTGCCATATGCAGTGATGTAATCTTGGAATAGAGACAGTTTGCAGGACTCTTGACCTTCATGACTAGATATTTATAGCAGAAATGCTTAAGCAAAACAAAACAAAAAACCTGTACTTAAGGAAATGTCTGGTTGTACTTTAAAGTTTTGAAACATCATAAAAAATAGTGACTATTAATATCGTGATACACTAACTATTAAGTACAATAGTACACTAAATATTAGTATTTTAGCACACCAAGATTTATTTTGACACCTGCCTCCTTGGTACTTGGTAGACACTTGGATTTTCTTCAAAGATTTACCTATGAAATGGTTATAAATGAAATATGAAATTAAGTCTAAATTATTTTAAAGACTATTAAAGAATCAAGTAAATAAGTTAATGAATTAAGTTTTCTTTTCATAGGCAAGATACTTAACTTTTATATATCAAAAAGTTACATGTATCAATATAGAGTGGAGATGTTACTGTTAGACACAAATTATCCAAACTATGAACTTCCATGTTGGAGTTTATTTGAAAAAGTCAAATTATAAAACATTAAAATTATTTCAACTATATTTCCCTTGTAATCATTCTTTTATTTGCTTAGCAATAAAATGTTATCCATGATGGGCTTCCTTTTTCTCCCTTTTCCTCTGCTTTTATTACTTTTTTTGTCTTTTAAAAAGTCACAAGATATTAGCATAAAACATTCAGTAAAGGAGCAAATGAAAAATAAAGTAGGAATCTCTAATTAGTATTTATCTTTGGGGCAATGTTTATAACCTGAGATTTAAACACTCCTTATTTCTGTAGAAATGTGAGGTTCACACTTCTTGTTTGGTACACATGAAATCCAAGTGGAGGTAACTGATTTTATTCCCAAATTTGTACTTGGGAGTGGGAATAGTTGTTTTTTTCAATACATTATAAACAAAAAATAATAATAATGGGTATGGTCTGCTTATATAACTAATACTGTTATATGCTTTGTTTTATTTACCCAAGCTTACATAGCTTTTCTCTGATGCCAGGTGATCCAAAGGAAATAACTAAAATCTTTGAACTGTTTGAAATTCCTTGCTCCTCATCTATTTGAAGTTAGTTCTGATCAATGGGACCAGGATTTAAGTTTTTAAAAGAAACTTTTTAAAAATAAAAACTCTTTTAGGGAGACTTGTGCAAATGCTCAGTTGAACTTTTCAAATGTAGTACCAGAAATAAATGTGTATTACTATATACAAATTTAATTGCCTTCCAAAATATAGTGCACCAAAGGGATATTCATTTTGCTCTTTGAAGTTGGGATCAGGATCAAAAAAAATTTTTTTTCTTGTGAACTGCTGAGGTCTGCACACTATTATTAATTTGGATTGTAAGTTTTCTTTGGAACAGTGCAAGGAGCTTTGCTGTCAGAAACAAGATGACATGGATACCAGGACCTTACCTCCTTTTTCATTCTTCTCTTTTTTCTCTTCCCTTTATTTTATTTTATTTTTTTATTTTCACTTACTCTCTTGAAAAGGATAGTCATTTATTGCTGTGAGATTAGACACTGCAAATACTGTCAATCATGAATATCAGACCATCACCTTCCAAGACACAAGAAATGGGGTGAGAGATTTTGTAAAATTTAGCCTTTGGCAGTGTTAAAAGATGTGAATAAGTTCATGGTAACAGACTGAGCATCTTGTGTATGCTCCTAGCTTTCTAAAGTCTGGGTGTAGCTATAGTTGTCTTGTACAATGTCTCTGAGTGTCTATTGGCAGTGTATCAGTATCAACAGTAACCGTCATTGCAAGTATAATCAGAGATTAGGAAAAGCAATTGTTTCCAAAAATTATGCTTCCTTGTTCTAAGTAAAAGGTGCATATTAGCTTTATTCAAGATTAGGGTTTATTTTAGAGGTTTGTGACAGTTCCATTTGTTTTTATATAGGGTATCTGAGCTTGAATCTTGATACTGGTTTTAACTGACTACTTGCAAAGGCAGCAGGGTGTGGACATATATTACCAAGGCATTGCACTTGGCAGAGGAAGGAATAAATATTGCATTGCCTAATATCCCATAGGAATGGGAAGGGGGGATGCATACTGTTCCTTCACTGTTATTGAGGGCTGTGTTGACTGTGTAATGCGTAATAGAATTTGACTTGAGGATTTTAAGTAGAGTACATACTTAGGTCATTAGAATTCTTGGTCACTGACCAAGATAACCAGGAAAGCAAATACTGTTGAGATGCCTTAATTTAGGAATAAAACAAAGAATTTACTAGTTTCATTTCTCCATCTCCTCAACTTTTTTTTCTTCTTACATTCTGTTGTAGAAAAAGACACTATCAGTGACAGACCTTTGCAAAGTCTAAATACTAAATATTACTAATAGCATGGTGATAAATTCATCCTTTTTTTAAAAGCAAAGGTCATCTTGGTGATATCTTGTTAACATAACTCAGAACTAATACAATGACCTGCTTTGTAAATAAAGTATTTTCCTGCTACCGGTAATTGTGTAAGCTTATTTTTTGTTGTTGCTTTGTAACCAAAGTATTAGAATGCCTATCTCCTTTGGTGTTTCTTTACAAATTCAGTGCCTGAACCAATGCTTGTACTTATCTGTCATGGTAATTTTTCATTATAAGATTGGGTTATGAGTTTTATTTTACAGGAATAGAAATGTTTAGACTTATTTTAAATAGTTCCCCCCTACATTCTTGTCCAAAGTATTGTAATCCCAGGTTGAGTCCCTCGAACAAGTTAACCTGTGGATTTTTCTTCTCCAAAGATATTAAAGGTTAAAGACTCAGATGATTGCTGCAGGTTTCTGTTTTGTTTTATTTTGTTTTTTGAGATAGGATTTCACTTTGTTGCTCAGGCTGGAGTACAGTGGTACAATCCCATCTCACCACAACCTCAAAAATCAGGGCTCAAATGATCCTCCTGCCTTAGCCTCCTAAGTATGGGCATGTACAACTACAACTGGCTAATTTTTCTATTTTTTGTAGAGATGAAGTTTTGCTATGTTGTCTAAGCTGGTCTTGAACTCCTGAGCTCGAGTTCTCTCACCTTTGTCTCTCAAAGTGCTTGGATTATAGGCATGCACCTGGCAGACTGCTGAAGGTTTTATCTAGCCCCGATTATAGCATTCTGATTCTTGGGAATGCCACAATATCGTAGCACAGTTTACGGCACACATGTGGTAGGTGGATGTGGGCATTGGGACAGATGCCCTGTTGTGTTCACACTTCACGATGCTGGAGCTGGCGCGTTTACTGATCCACACCTGGGAGGTTCATTCTGGCTGACAGCCCAGAGGAATGCCAATGGTCAACTAGGCTTGCCTAGAGTTTTAGCATTTGGGTCTGTAATAAATATGCCAAAGGTTGTGTCTTGAAGAGCCTGATTGTGGAGTATGCCAATCAATTGTGATTTTTGTTGCAGTGTTTTGAAGTGGCATTTGCTGAGCTTGGTGACATGTTGCCTTTAAATATGTTAAGTTACCCTTTTTACCTTCCATGTCTTAATTATATTTTCTCTTGTATCCCATTTGTAAATGTATTCTTTCCAACCAGGCCTATGTTTTGAGCCTAGCAACAATCTGGGTTGGAATATTTTCAAGGGAACTTAAGAAGCCTAAGTAAAATATTCTAGTACATTTCTCATCTTAAATTCTGATATGAATACCCTACTCCTTCCCATTTACTACCTTATTTCTTATCTTTTTACAGCCATTTCACAGAATTTTACTTTATAAACAAATTTCTGAAGTCAGGCATAACATGACTTTCATAATTTTGAACTGTTTGAACTTCTAAATAATTAATGCATGTGTTTTCACATATAAAACAACTCCCTCTACATTTGTGAAATACCTAACCCTAATGTCTTCTATCTTAGAGTCTGGGTAGTTTAAGGTTATTTTCTTGCCAAAAATAATAGTATCACATATTATTAAAAAGCATAAATAAGATGGGATTTGAATTTTCATTTACTTTTTTTCCTACAGCATCATTTTGTATCAGAAAATGTGATGTGTCACAGTGTTACTTAATCTAAGCCTTTGGCAACAATGACAGGTGTTTGTATGCAGGTGGTATTTATTTTCCTATAAATTCTAACTTTGGCCTGGTATGGTGGCTCATGCCTATAATCCCAGCACTTTGGGAGGCAGAGGCAAGAGGATTGCCTGAGCTCAGGGGTTCCAGACCAGCCTGAGCAACATGGTGAGACCTTGTCTCTACAATAAATCAAAAAATCAGCCCGGTATAGTGGTACATGCCTGTGGTTCCAGCTACTTGGAAGTCTCAGGTGAAAGATCACCTGAGCCCAGCAGTTTAAGGGTGGGGTGGCTATGAGCGTGCCACTGCACTGCTGCCTGGGAGAGAATGAGACTACGACTTCAAAAAAAACAAAAACAAAACTTGTAAGTTTTGGAAAATTAGCTTGCATATGTCTTTATTTTATGACCTAAAGAAAGTAAATGTTACTTTCTCTATATGTATTTGAAGTCTCACAGATTTTTCAGTTTATTAGTCATAACCCCTCTTAATATATGCATGCCACATTCATTTAGAATTTGATAACAAAATATAACTGAAACCATTTGAATGTTCTAATTAGATTAGAGACAAGACAGAGTAGTCTTCTAGGCATATGTTTTCTGCCAAGAGCTTCTATTGTAAAAGCAAAATATCACATTTTGAAATCTTATACTGAAACCAAAAATATTTTGGAAACTCTCCAGAGCCCACAAATATATTATGCTTTGGTTTTAAATCATTGTGCATCATAAGATTATATATTTAGATGATCTACAGTTTAGTTATTTTGCTATGGCTGAAATTATTCAGCTTGTATTTGAAATAAAATGATCAATTCTGAGCCTTCTCTGCTCCTCTAAAGACACTGAACTTTGCCTGGAAGAAGGACTCTTGTTAAAGACAAAACGTTCACCTGAATTCCAGTGTGAAATCTATAATAAACTGATTTGCTTTACACATTTAAGAAGTTTTTGAGGGTTTTTTTGGGGGGGTGGAAGGGGTGTTTTTGTTTTGTTTTTTGAGCCAGGGTCTCTCACTCTGCAGACCAGACTGGAGTGCAGGGTAGTGGCAGAATCATAACTCATTACAGCCTCCAACTCCTGGGCTTCAGAAATCTTCCTGCATATTATGTAGCCATAAAGAAGGACAAACATATGGACTTCGCAGCAACTTGGATGGATTTAGAGTCGATCGCGTCACATTCATTTAGAATTTGGTAACAAAATCAGTGATCTATCACAGAAAACAAAGAAGAGAGTACCACATGTTTTCACTCATAAGCGGACCTTGAACAATTATCATAATACTATAAGAAAGGGACTGGCAGTAGTGGAAAACTGCCGTGGGAAGGAGGGTGGGATTGGCAGTTGAAGGAAACTGCCAGGGGAGGGAGGGGCACACCTCATCAGCAAGGGTGCCTGCATAATTAACTTTTGTATACCTAACCCTGAATTGTACCCCCATATCTTTTTAAAAAATAAAAATTGATAAATAGAAATCATCCTGCATCAGCAGCCTCCCAAAGGCTAGCTGAGACTATGAGCACACACCACCACACCTACTTATTTTTTTATTTTTATTTTTTGTAGAGACGAGGTCTTGCTATGTTGCGCAGGCTGGTTTTGAACTCTGGTTCTCAAGCAGTCCTCCCATCTCCACCTCCCAAAGTGCTGGGATTACAGGCATGAGCTACTGTGCCTGTCAAGTTTTTTTAATAGTAAATTTTTTGGTGGGTTAAGGAGGGCTGGAATTTTTTCTTTTTTTTTTTTTTTTTAAAGCATTATATAGTCCTATTTTTTCCTCAAGAAAAATTAAAGACAACCTTTTTTCTAAAATACACTGAGTTCTATGCTTTTTGCTTTAAAATATGTACTCCAGTTTCTGATCTCTGTTAACATTTTTGGTAAATATAAATTGATATTAAGGAAATGTCATACTGGATGACCAAAATACTTTTTGTATTATTGATAAAATGCCTATGACTTGCTAGTTCATAATCAAATCAGGTAAAGGATATAATGAATAAAAACTAAGATTTCTGAGATTCATTTATTTCCAAGACACTTTATCATAGAAATCATATTTGTTACAATAAGATTCATTGACAAAGTCTATACACTGTTACATTTCATGGCTCACAATGTGGGTAAAGTCTTTTGTTTACTGTTTAAAGATATTTCTGTTAATCCCCCCCCCCAAAAAAACAATTCTACCTTAGAAATAAAACAAAATGAACATTTTTAAACTGCCCAATAATATGTTTGCACGTTAGCTTCTGAAGTGATCTATACTGATTTGGAGAAAAGGGTAAAAAGCCAATTACTCATTTCTTATTTATTGTTCAGTAGTAGTTTAGTATTCAAAACTTAAATAAAAGCAGACTAGGACAACATATTACAGTCATATTTTAAAAATATTGAATCTTGGCTGTTGTTTCTTTCCTACAGCCATAGTGAAAGTGGTTCCCAGGCCCATATAATCAGTAGGGAAATAGGATTTTGTAAACTGAATTATATTTTGTAGACTGTATTTTAATACTACATTTATTCTGCTTAATAAAGGATATATGTAATAATAACAAATTATAAAACATTTATTCAATAAACATTTGTCAAGTATAAACATTTTACCTAGTGCATGTTATAATGTATTTTATATCCCTGCCTGAAGAGGTATAAAGATGATAATAGAGCCTGTGCCATTAAGTATAGGTTAAGAGGGTAAAAGTGGTATACAATGACCATGATTTTAAAAAAAGACACGTGCTAAGTGCATAAGAGAGATCTCGGGGTCATATAGCTTAGAGTAAAATGAGAGAATTTCTGACTTAGGTAATCAGGGAAGGTTTCATGGAAAACATGTTATTTTGCTGTGTGTTATGAAGACTGGATGGGACTGTGGCAGTTGGAACTGTGAACAAAGACCATTGCTAGTAGGAGGAATAGCATAAGAGTGAAGGTACATGTGTACACTTGTTTGGAGTAAAGCAAATTCTTCTTGGCAAGGGCACTAAGTGGGAAGGGAAAGGGTCCAGATAATGGAGGGTTAAGATGCCAGTTAAGATGTTTAAACTTTCCTAGGTAGGCACAAGGGAAACATTAGTGCTTTCCAGACTGAAGAGCAGCTTGATCAGATCTATCTTTTTTGATGATGAATCTAGGAGCTGTGTGCTGCATAGATTGGAAAGGTAGGCAGCCACAGGGTCACTTCTGTTAGGCTGTTGCGGTAATTCAAGGAAAAGTTAAACTAAGGAAATGAAAAGGATGGGTATATATGGCAATGACCAGGACTTGGGAATGAATGAATAACTTTACACAGTGGTATAAAGTTCAAAGATGACTCCCACCCTAACTCAGGATGCAGCGCAGATCAGGTGTTCAATAAATAAGTGTTTAAGTGAAAAACTTGTGCTTAAGTGACTGAGTGAATAGAAATAGTAAAATCAAGAAGCTTTTTTTTTTTTGAATTGGAGTCTCACTTTGTCACCCAGGCAGGAGTGCAGTGGCATGCTTCCAGCCACCACAGCCTCGACCAGCTGGGCGCTGGCGATCCTTCCGCCTAAGCCTTCCAAGTAACTGGAACTACAGGCACACGCTACCATGCCCAGATAATTTTTTTGATTTATTGTAGAGATGAGGTCTCACCATGTTACCCAGGCTAGTCTCGAACCCGCGGGCTCAGGCGATCCTCTTGTCTCGGCCTCCCAAAGTGCTGGGATTATAGGCTTGAGCCACCACACCCAACCTCAAGAAGCTTTTTGAGGATAAGATCATTTATATTTGGCATTATTGAGTTTGAGCTGCTGGCAGGAAATAAGATATTGAAGTGTTCTTAGCAGAATCTACAGAAATAGATCTTATAATAGAAGCTGAATGTGACAAAATAGGCAGGAAACAGAGCAGAAAGGTCAAAGGACAAGACCATTGGATATTGCTCTAGGCATAGAATAACAGAATTAAGAGGATCTGCCAAGAAAATGGAATAGAGGTTTTTAAGAGGTAGATAATAGAATAATGGAAACTGGATAAGGAGAAAAGAGTGTTGGCGGGGAGGGAGGGTTGGTAAATGAAGATACGTAGAGAAAATGAGTATGAGAAAGGGCCATTGGATTTCATTTTCAAAGGAAGAATTTTATTAGCTGGTGGGTATGATTGTAGGAAGTGAAGGCACAAGATGGGGTGAGGCTTGAATATTATTATCTAGCAAGGAAAAGAGGAAAAGGTAGGTGTGCAGCCTGAGGACTAGCAGGCTAAGGGAAGGAACTTTTTAAGGCTATTTTGTTGTTTAAGTAATTAAAGAAGGAGTTGACAAAGAGGAGAAAGACAAAGATGAATTTGGGGAGGGAAAGTGAGATAGAGTAAAGGAACATGGTGGTCAAGATCTAGAGCAGTGCTGTCCTATAGCACTGGTCTACAGTGATGGACATGTGCTCTATCTGCACTGTTCAATTCCATAGCCCCATGTGACTGTTGAGCACTTGAAATGTGATGCCTAGTGCAATTGGAGCACTAAAATTTTAATTTAATTTAACATGAATTAATTTGAAATTAAATAGCTTCATGTGGCTCATGGTTACCTTATTGGGTAGCAAAGATCTAATGTGTAAGTATAGTAATTAATAAGCAGGAAAGAGTGTTAGACACTGTGTGAGAGAAGGGACGAGTTCCAGAAAAGGATTGAGGTAGAAGGTGGTAGTATTTGAAGGAACTCACAGTCGAATAGTTTCATTCTTTTCCATAAAATAGGTCACATTTGCTGAAAGGGTCAAGGTAGGGAGCACAGGAATGACTTTCAGCAATCCCTGTGGGGATTTCCAGTGAAGAATCTGTGATGAGGTGAATCGTACCAGCACTGCAAGCCCTCCAAAATTGAGTGCATTTGTTTTAGGTCTCTGCTTCCTTGTCTGGTGAATTTTTTACAGTAGCATTTCCAAACCTGAAAGAAAAATGGAATAAAAAATAAGGACAGGGAAAGCAAGTTTAGGAGATCTTTGAAAGACTGGGATGCTGGTGAAATAAATGAACACTGATCATAAGATCTGTATGAACTAAGTGTAAAGCAAGTAAAAGTAGGAAAGGGCATGAATAAATACCCTGGAGCAGGAAGTTGTGAAAAGTATGAAGATGTCAGACTATGGAAGATAAGCAAGGTCATAAAACGTTCATTTGTAAAAGTTGTAGATTTTGGAGAAAGAATGTTCAACAGGAAATGGAATAAGAAAGAAGCCTTACGATTAAGAAATGTTAGTTGTCAGATGAGAGGAATATATGAAACTGATGAATATGTTCCCAAATTTATGGAAAGAAATTTCAGCATCCTGTGATTATTTTGTTTTTGCTCCAGTTTGCTTGCAATATGGTCTTTGTTTGAAACTAACTCAACTTTGAATTTGTAGTCTTTTCTTAATCCAAATTTGAATAGTAAAACTGGGATTTACCTTATCTATTTGCAGTGATATCCAAATTCATAAAAAATGAATTCAAAGCCAGCAGGGACCTGTGAGATTATCTTGTCTAATGTTTGGATTTTGTAGATGGGAGACTTTAACTGCTAGATTAAATAATTAGTTCAAGGTTACATGGCCAGTGTCCAGTAGAGCCAAGACTAACTTTAATCTTTACTCATTCCCTATCTGGGCTATATAGCATATGTTCTGGTGTGAAGTCTTTAGTGGATACCTAACAGTTTGTACTCCAGAAACATTAAAAAGCCAAATGGAATATTATATGATTCATTTGTCTGAATTTGTACTTGCAAATTACTAAACTATCAACTTGACCATATAGAAAGAAAAATCTTGCTGAAGCAGTATTCTACATCTACTTAGACCTTGTTTACTAATTCCTAACTGTTTTGACATTTAACGCTAAGAAAAAAGATAGGACTTCTCGATGTTAATAAATGTAACAGAGTCTAGTATTACATTTTGGACTAGGTTCAACGGGAAAGTTAGTTAATCAGCAGCTGTTCTATCACTTTTTTAAAAGTCCCAAGTGGTGTGTCTGTCTTTCCAGCTGTAGTCTCTTTCTCCCTCCCCCATGCCCCCATGTCTTCCTAATAATGAAAAAGGATGAATAATATGATCTAAGAAAAAAGAACATTGTTTCCAGAGTAGTAGAACTTTGTAAGTTCACTAGCACTTTCCTTTTTACTCCAAATAATATATTGAGAAACGTACTTACACAGTTGGGAATAATCCTGATTATTATTTTAAAAATAATAATGTGTTCCATATGATAATACTGATAGATACTTTAAATTGTCTATTTTTGCATGGACCCCTAATGTTTAAATAAAGTGATTAGACATACAAATCAGTAACTTTGCTAACTATGTAAGTAAGAATTTACAAGTTTATGAGTTAAGAGAATTTACGTCTTTGGTTTTTGTGATATCTTATTTAAGAGGTTTCTTTATGGGATCCACAACTCTAGAATGTTTGTTTGCATTTCTTAGAAGGACAAGTACAGTGAAATGGGATTAGCTGCCTTAATAAACTCAACCAAATTACTGTTCAAATGATCAAATAATGTTAAAATACCTTAATTTTAATTTTAATTATTTAATTCCTTCTTTGTTGTGGGGATTTTTAGGTATTGTAGTATTTGGCATGCATAAGACATGAAATCAGTATACCCTAAGATTTCAGGAACTGGGACTCCTTTAATATATTTACTCAAGTAAATATTTGTCCTTTTCACTCCTCCCTCTCCCTATCTTTTTTCTCCCCAAGATTGACTCTGTTTTAGATGTATTTAGGAGATATATAGATGAAAGATACTTTTCCTACTCTCTCGGAGCTCAGACATTGTCTTTAATACAGTGGTTTTCAAAACATGGGTCCCTGACCCAGCAGTGTCTTACCTGAGGCCTTATTAGAAAAGCAAATTCTCAAGCTGCACCTCACACTTTCAGAATCAGAATTCTGGGGGATGGGACTCAGTAATCTGCGTTTTTCACAAACCCTCCTGGGAATTTTGATGCACACTTAGGTTGAGAACCACTGGTTTAATGGCTAGAACTTTATACTTTCCTAATTTTTTAAATTGAGATAGAACTTACATACCAAAATTCATCATTCAAGGTGTACAATTCACTGGTTTTTAGTGTATTCACAAGGTTGTGCAACTATCACCAGTATCTAATTCTAGAACATCTTCATCATTCAAAAAGAAACTTCATACCTATTAGCAGTCACTCGCCATTTGGTCGCTATGGATTTACCTATTGTGGACATTTCATATAAGTATAATCATAAACTATGTTGTCTTTTGTTTCTGATTTTCACTTAGCATGTTTTCAATGTTCATCCATGCTGTAGCATGTATCAGTGTTTCATCATTTTTATGAATGAACTATTATTTCATTGTCTAAATATACATGTTTTATTTATCCAGTCTTCAGTTAATGGACATTTAGGCTGTTCCTACTTTTTGGCTATTATGAATAATGCTGCTATGAACATTCATGTACAAGTCTTTGTATGAACATATGTTTACATATGGGTATATGCAATCAGTTCTCATTATTTGTAGTAGTAATGTCCATAAAGTTGCTACAAACACTGAATTAGTGACTACTAAATTGTTGCTCCTAGGAAAAACATAGGATTAGGTTCCTACGAACCTCTGGTTACATTTTTATCAATTGATCAATACATAACCTTGTTTTATATGTATTTCTTTTAAAAAGACACCTTATCTTATATATATTGCTGATTCATTAACATTGAGTGCATGTCCATCAGCACTGTAACTCATGTCTGAACGAAGCAGCTTACCTTCCCAGGTGTATTTTCTCCATAAGGCCTATCACAACCTTCTTGCACCTAGAAACACTAGGGAGCACTTCAGCCCTATGCTTGGAGACCATTTTAAACAGTGAAATTGCCAACAAAAAACACAAAATGTGAAAAGCATGACACTAAATAGACTGCAAAAGGGACATTTGTTTACAGTATGAGAGCCAAGCACAAGGGCATTGTCTTGATGACTCATTTTTTAATCACTATACACATTTGCATGCCTGAATGACTATGGAAGGATTATTTTGGAGTTACAAATAAATTATACTGAGCAGGCCAATTCACAAATGCAGAATCCACAAGTAATGAGGATCAACTCATAGTAGTTGAGTGAAATTGCTGGGTCATATGATTATTCTATGTGTAATATTTTGAGAAACTGCCAAGTTGTTTTCAAGATGGTCTATAGCATTTTACATACATTCTCACCAGCAGTGTATAAAGGTTTCTGTTTCTCCATATCCTCAACAACACTTGTTAATTTCTCTTTGATTGTAGTCATCATGGTGGATGTGAAGTAGCTACTTGTGGTTTTGATTTGTATTTCTCTAAATCACTAATGATATTGAACATTTTTTTATTTGCATACTAGCATTTGCATATCTTCTTTGAAGAAATGTTCAAAAATTTTGCATCGTTTAAAAGTTGGATCATTTGTCTTTTTATTGTTAAGTTGTGAGTTTTAAAATATATATTCTGAATACTAGACCTAGATATATGATTTGCCTATATTTTCTCCTATTCAAGAGTTTTTCACTTTCTTGATGTCATTTTATCTACAAAGGTTTTTTATTGTGAGGGAGTCCAATTTTGTCTATTTTTTCTTTGGTTGCTTATGCTTTTGAAATTTTTGAAATTGCTATCTTTATATAGTTAATCAGAACATCCTGCTTTTAAAAAATTGTTTACACATTTCTATTACCAAAGTTATGATGACTTAGATTTCATGGTTTCAATAAATTATCGCTTATTTGCTAAGGGATGTCATTTGTAGATGTACAGCATTTGTTTGCAGTTATTTACAAAGTTTTTATGTTGTGGTTGTGGAATTTTAAATACTGGCATCATGAAGACCATATATTTATAAAAAATAGTGTCAACTTCATTTAACAAACTGCTGTTTTTGTTTAGGAAAATTGAAGGAAAACACTTGAAACTGCTTTGACTAATGCTTTAAAAGAAGACGGCCTCTTTTAAAAACTATAAATTTTCTGTTGTAAAAGTAGCATCTCTAGCCATTTTTCTGAAAGAACACAAAAATCCTCAGAACTTGGAAATAAACACTGATTTGTGTTAGTTTAAACATAGTAGCACTATGTGTCAGAAAACTGAATCTGTAACACTTAAGTTAGGCTAAGCAAGCAAATAATATCAGCTAACATGGCTTTAATCTACTAAGTAACTTAAAATCCAAAAGATCAAAGGAAGTTATAACTAAAAACAGCCCTTCATGCAATTTCCCTGTAGAAGCAGGAAAAGGCTAGAAATTACATGTCACCTTCATATCCTGGCTTGCTGACCTCGCGCTCAGATCAAGCCCCTCTGTATGCCAGCTGTTACCATTATTAAGACCTTTCCCCCAGGGGTTAAGTAGGAGAAAAACTCTCCTTTCCTATTGGAGAGCAAACACTGAAAGTTCCAGCCCCTAACATGCCTAATTCAAAGCAATCTGCATGTGCTTGTCATTCAGTCTGTCCTGCCACTCTGTGGAGCTGCTCCTGCCAACTCATTGCTTTCTGTTGTGCTGTTCCTGCAGTCAGTTACCACTGTTGGTTGCTACTGCACTCATTTGCAGACCAAACTGAGCCAGAGAAGCTCCTTCTTTTTAACATAAAGGTAATGCATTTACTCTTGTTGCTATACGTGTGAGTTTACTATTTTGGGAGGATTGATTAAAAACTGATCTTTGTCTCTTAGAATAATATTTAAAACTCCAGCTCACTGTTTTTTATTTGGATTTTTTTTGTTCGATGTAAACTTTGAATGGCATTTTAACGCATTAAAATCTTGTGAAGTTTGAGTTATAATCTAGCACAGTAAGGTAAGGTCAGCTAGCTCTTAAGTTTTTAAAATGTGCTTTCTTTATGAAGTTGGAAGGAAACCTGAGATTTAAAGAAATTTGTGTTGTTTTACACTTTTGGGATTCTTATGTAGCTGCTGTCTAAATCAGAAAATTTTAAAGATATGTGCTTGTCATTACCAGTTGATAGAAAAGTAAATGTAGAATCATAGAAATCACTTTTGGGACTTAAATTTTGTTTAAAAAATAGAAAATTGTTAACATTTCCATCCTATAAAGGGAGAAGTTTGGTGAAGATACCCACTTGAGAACTAAGATTCAACAGCAAGTAATTCTTACCAAAGTTCATTTCAAATATACAGCTTGGTACACAATCTCAGGTTGTCTTTTAGTTGATTAAGTATTTCATGCATTGTATGCATTTTAATTTAACAATGGACTATATTATGATGGGACTTGCTATTTAAAGTAGAAGTCCAAAATATACTTGCTATAGTGACTTTGTTTAAGATAAAAATGGATCATTTATATGCAACTGGCAGAAAAATTTAAACTAGATTAACTTGTGAAATAACTTTATGTCTAGTAGTAAAATGTGAATTAAAAAAATTAAACAAAAATTTAGTGAAAACAGAGATATTTTATGCACATTGTTGACTGACCATAAATGCCTTTCTCCAGTGATAAATAGAGAACACATTTTGCTAAAAACAATTTTTTTTAACAAACAGGTATTCTTGTTGAAAGAAAAGAATGAAATATGTCATTTTTACCCATAGGAGGGTTATTTTAGATCATACTATTTATAATTAGGAAAACTTCAGTTTCCTTTGATGACTGGGAAATCACTCAACTATGTAAATAAACTCTAATGAGTATTTTACTCATAGGCAGTGGGTTTCCCACTTCCCATGGTTTTAGTCTCTGCTGACAAATTTCTACTTTCTAAAATGTTAAAATAGTCTTTTTGCATTATTTTGTTTATATTTTAGTCTTGCATCTCTAATAGATTATCTTAGAATGCTTTCATTGCCAAAATATTGAATATTGGAATATTTCATTTGAATATACCTTGCTTGGAACTTTTTGTTAAATAAAGAAGCAGAGTATTTTTATGTATCTTTCATGCTTCATATAGCTCACATCTTAGACCTGAATTTTAAAAGTGTAAGTATGAACTGTTTGCATTGGTTATGAAAAAATACATAATGTTTAAATGTCTGAATGATTGACCTACCAAAGCACTGTAGAAAATACATGTTAACCTTGCCTCGGTCTAGGAAATATGTATTATAAAAGTGATTCATCCAACATTTAAACCTAGTCCCACTTGTCCTGTAGTTTATATTGAACCAATTGAGCCTTTTTGGCAGCTCTTGGGTAATCTGCTTTTTAGTGTTTACTGTGCATCAATTCTTTACCTTCTGTTCTAACTGCTTTGTGTTCTGGGATTGGATCTGAGCATTTTCACGATATGATTCTTATAATTCAGTGTGAATGATTAACAGCCTTGACGTACAGACTACATGGATGTTTCCTACTTTTAAAAAATTGCAATTCTTGATTACATCTTAACACAGGATAAAAACCTGGGTTGTTTAGGATCAAGACAAATGAGCTGCTTAGCCTATCAGCCCTTTGGAAAAAATGCAAAACAAAGCAACTAAAGTAAATTAGAAAAGCTAGCCTTGGGAAAGAAAGTAGCTCTTTGTTCTCTTCATCTTAATTTCTATTCTCTTATTTTAATCACCATTAAACAGGCACGTGTATTACAGGATCACATATCTAAATTCCAAGAAAACTATTCATAAGGAACACAGTAGGTACATTATATGATTACTAACTAAGGACATTTACCTATTTACTGAAAAAATATTATTTAGTTACTTTTGTGAGCAACCAGGAATCCACACCAATAGTAAATGTAATTTCAGTTCATCTAATATATACAAGAAAGAAAATAGCAGAATTTACAAGAATTTATTATAAGTAAGATAATAGAAAAAGATTATGAAGGTCATATCCAGAGTTTTATGTTAGGCATTTAATTTACTAATCCAATTCAAGTAAGAATAAAATCTTTATAAATTTGATGTGTTTCTAAGCTTAAAACAAATCTCAGTTTTTTAAATAAAAGGATGCCTTTAATTGTGTTTTATACAAATACCTTGAGTGATGTTTCCCAAGTTTCTCAGTAGACTAAAGGATACCCTTGAGACATTATTTGCTGGACTCTGCAGGGAAGAACCCATTTGGGGAGCTGCTCTAGGAAATTTGATTTGTTGCTTCTCAAACTTCACAAAACAGCAGGGATTGGGGCCTGGTATCAGATACTTAACATTTGTGGGAAAAGTTTAGATAATTTTAAGTGTAGTATTAAAAAACAACACACTACCATCTAAATCAAACAACTTTTAAGTGCTTTATGGTGATTGATCTCAGTTTTTGGCTTTATGAAAGACATTTTTTAAATTCTCTCACATTCTTTTGCCTCACAATGTGTGGGAGTAGGATTTTCTTAGTTTGATTTACCTCAGTGATGGTTTTTTCCTTTGAGCTGCTAAGTTCTGAGGTTTTGAGATGTGTGAAGTATTAAACATTCATGGTGTCTTTAGACATGCTTGTGATCTGTTCAACAACATTTGTTAAGCTCAGTAATATGATCCTGTTTCTACTGGGGAAGAGCTACAGTGATACAGATAGATTGCTCAATTGTAAAGCTGTCCATTTTGTGATTTTAGTTGAGACAAAATAGTTTCAAATGAAATCTCATTGCCTAGAGATAACTCTATCACATCTTGAGGATCTTATTTGTTACCAAAACATCTTGTAATTCTTATTTGGTGGGGATGTGAGTCTAGTTAGCAATCCTGGTATCTGGAAGCTGTCTCTGCCTAGAATAAGAAAGTATAAGAAATACCATCAGAAATTTCCCCCTACTCCCCAAATGGAACTTTAGGGAAAATGTTATTTTATTAGATGACCTTGGGATTTCATTTTAGAAATTGACCAGAGGTTGGGGATATACTTTTTCTTGAGTGTTAAATAAACTGATTAGATAAATGAGCTATTTCCCAAACTTTCTTCAAAAGATCCATAAGTAATTGAGGCTATATGATCACTTATTTCATATTTCCACAAAACTTGTTCCCCATGAAGTCTGAACTGCTTTGCTTGAGCTAATGTCTTATTAAGACTTCCTCTTGCTGCACCCTTGCCCCCACCCTTCCAACTTAAGAAGTACTGTAGATGAAACCTCTTTTCACTGTAATCAAAAAACAATTGTATAACCAAGAATATACAAAATGAAACTGGAGAAGCTTTTTCTAATCAGAAATATCAAACATTGGTCATTTTTTAAAATCTACAAAGTTCTATAAATATTATAAAGTACATCTAACATAGAGTACCAGATCCAAATTTTTTTAATACGCAGCAATATTCTTGCATTTTAGGCAATATTTCCTGAGTGTTGACTATTTTGAGTAGCAGTTGCTTGTTCTTGTAAATTGATCAGAATTAATTACAGAAAGTATAAACTAGTGGTTATCAGCTCTGGCTCATGTTAAAATCACCTGGGGAGCTTTAAAAAATTCTAATGCTAGCCGGGCTCAGTGGCTCAGCCTGTAATCCTGCGCCTTTGGGAAGCTGAGGTGAGTGGATTGCCTGAGCCCGTGGGTTTGAGACCTGCCTGGGCAGACGAGACCTCATCTCTACAATAAATCAAAAAAATTGGCCAGGTGTGGTAGCGTGCGCCTGTAGTTCCAGCTACTTGGAAGGCTGAGGCGGAAGGATCGCCAGAGCCCAGCAGGTCGAGGCTGCGGTGGCTGGGAGCGGCCACTGCACTCCAGTCTGGGCGACGGTGAGACTCCAACTCAAAAAAAAAAAAAATTCTAATGCTCACTCTTCACTACAATATGAATTAAATCAGAACCTCTGGAGCCAGAGCCCTGTATCATCTATATATATATATATATGATCCTGTTTCTACTGGGAAAGAGCTACTCATACTAAAATATACTAATATATATTTTAGTATTAACTGGAGTGATTCAAATCTGCAGCTAGGGATGAGACTGCTGTGATAGGCTTGTAATTTTGTGAATATTTGTTTTACTTATTGCATTCCCATCAAGACTTTTAGCAGAGTCTCGACAAATGTCTTGGCTGGTTTGGAGTTAGATAACTACCTATATAGGAGGACTTTGTAGATTTTTTTTAATGACCATTGTTTGACATTTCTTAGTAGAGAAAGCTTCTCTAGTTTTATTTTGTATATTCTTGGTTATTCAATTTAGCATAGTTCTCCAGACTTAGCATTCAAAAGGAATTAATGGAATTTAAATTCACCTGAAATAGAAACTCAAAAGATAAAAAGCCCATCTTTCTCTCCCTCATTCTCTCAGATGCTTATGGATACAACACTTATAACATGGAGGAGAAGTGGTGAATCCTGTCTGGAATGACAATTTCTGTGGATGAACTTAGAAAAAATATCTCTAAAAACTGTTTTAATAATTGTCATACTGTGATAGTGTTCCTGAAATGTGTATTTAGGAAGATCAGCGTCGGTGGTAAACAGAAGATGGTATTGACATCATTTATCCCAGATTGTAGAAGATAAACTTCATTTCCTACCCACATTTCTTTTCCCACATAAACCTATTGCCAAAGATATAAACCAAAATGAGAAAAATAAAATTGATGTTTCTACAATTCTTATCATTCATCCCTACATGTATAAGTCTCTGCTTTGACAACTCATTGCTAGCAATAATACTGCTTTCCAAATTCAAGGCTTTCAGATTTGCTATTGCAGATATACTGTAATATCTTTATAAGTTTATTTTACTTTTACTTATTTTATGTTTATAATTTTTTGTTGTAAATCTTAGGAGGAGGGATTTTATCTGGCAATTTAAATTATTCTTCTATATTAAGCTATTTGTAAATACCATGAATAATTTTTGTTAAAAAAACTTACAGTTTATTCTTATTGGTGTGTTAATATATATTATATATAATCATTTAAAGAGCTTATATAAAAATGTTAGGTGTATTTCGTTTTTAAAGGTGGTGTTTATTATAATAAGTTGAAACTACCTACTTGATAATATAAATTTAATAGTAAAAACAGTAAGTTCTCATTGTAAAAGAATAGTAATCCTTTACTTTTAGATTGTCTGGAACTAGGTTTGCTTTTTCATTATGTGGCAGAAAACGTACTAGTACCTAGTAGGTTTTTGTGAAATGTATGGTTAGTGATATAGATCTTAAAATGTAATGTAAGCTGTTTCTTTGGGAAAATGGCTTCCAACTTATTGCAGTTTGTACTTAAGGGAGATAATAGTAATAATACCTTATTTTTGTGTAGTTATTTACAGTATATAAAATGTTTATTTCATTAGTTGAAGCTATTTATGTGTTCTTACTGAATGGGAGCTTAGTGGTAGAAAGTTCATGAACTCAAAAACATAAGAAAATTTAATTTGTCTCAGAAGGGAAGATTATATATATATTTTTTTACTTAAGACCATCCTTAGCTGGGCTCAGTGACTCAGCCTATAATCCCACCCTTTGGGAGGCTGAGGTGAGTGGATTGCCTGACCCTGCAGGTTTGAGACCCGCCTGGGCAACTTGGCGAGACCTCATCTCTACAGTAAATCAAAAAATTAGCCAGGCGTGGTAGTGCACACCTGTAGTTCCAGCTACTTGGAAGGCTGAGGCAGAAGGATTGCCAGAGCCCAGCAGGTCGAGGCTGCGGTGGCTGGGAGTGTGCCACTGCACCCCAGTCTGGCGACAGGGTGAGACTCCAACTCAAAAAAAAAAAAAAAGACCGTCCTTTTTGGTTCCTTAAAAGTACCCAACTCTTTTATTAAAGATACAGATCTTACTACCAGGTAATAATTATATTATTTTGAAATAGCCCAAATCCTACATGCCAACAAAGATCAATCCACATTGCTTTTTCAAGTTTGCATAATATGATACGTGGATGGATGACATCTTTCCTTAACTTAGTAAAATATGTCTGTGACACTCTTGAATACTAAATTGTATGTTTAAAACTATCTTGCTAGATATTGAATTCAGAGGCTATTTTTCATATGATCCTTTAGATAGAACTTTATATCAGTAGCCTCTAGTGGTTCTATAAAAGCTAGTTGAACTTGGCATTGCCTTAGAAGCATCTTCAGATAGTGGAAAAGCCTTATCATTAGAGTCCTAATGAATCCCAATTATGTGATTTGGATTAGTTACTTTAATATTTTTGACCCTCAGTTTTCCCTGTAATGGGTTTTGTAATATCTTCATAGGGATATTGTGAGGAAAGTACTTGACATAGTGAGATGACAAAAAACGTTTTTAGCACTCCTTTGAGAAGAGAAATATGACTAAAGACAAAACTTAGCTGATGTCTTTCTACCATCCAGCTTTAAGAGCCCTACTGCAGAAATGTGTAAAGTACCATTCTTTGTTAATTTCTCTTGGCATTTAGAAAAGCTATTTATTTCTTTGCCCATAGCACTAAATATTAATGCGACAGCTTGGTACCAGTGATCATAAGTGAGTCCATCATTTTAGGATAAGCATCAAGCAATTTTAGATGAACCATTTCACATTCAAACAGGTTTGGGGTGGGGCTCTGTGGCTCAGCCTGTAATCCCAGCACTTTGGGAGGCCAACGCGAGTGGATTGCCTTAGCCCATGGGTCCAAGACCAGCCCCGGCAACTTGGCGAGACCTTGTCTCTACAATAAAATAAAAAATTAGCTGAGCGTGGTAGCACGTAGTTCCGGCTACTTGGAAGGCTGAGGCAGAAGACTCTCCGGAGCCCAGCAGGTTGATGCTGGGGTGGCTGTGAGTGTGTCACTGCACTCCAGCCTGAGCAAGAGTCTCCAACTCAAAAAAAAAAAAAAAGCAGGTTTGGTAAATAATGGATATAATGAATACAGTAGCCCCAGACTGCCTTTATACTTGATGTGAAAAAAAAAAAATTGAGGTCTCTTTATATACCTATCTTCTAATTGTAGTACCAATTGGAGGGGGGGGTCTCACCCAGTTAACAGGGCAGGGTGCTTCAGTCCATATATGAGTTGCACTAAAAAGATTAAAATCCAACTAACTGTTTTGTTTTTTGTTTTTATTTTTGAGTTGGAGTCTCACTCTGTCACCCAAACTGGAGTGCAGTGGCTGCTCCTGGCCACCGCAGCCTCGACCTGCTGGGCTCCAGCGATCCTTCCGCCTCAGCCTTCCAAGTAGCCGGAATTACAGGCGCGTGCTACCACGCCCGGCTGATTTTTGATTTATTGTAGAGATGAGGTCTCGCTGCCCAGGTGGGTCTCGAACCCGCGGGCTCAGGCAATCCACTCACCTCAGGCTCCCAAAGGTGCAGGATTACAGGCTGAGCCACCGAGCCCGGCCTAAAATCCTACTAACTGTTATTTCCATGCACAAAACTGTTTGGGAGTCATGAGATAAGCCATAATTAAACTTAGAATAAATCAGAACCTCTGCTGTTATATTTGTTACTTTTCTCTGCCATAATTAGATAAATGGAACTTTATGTCTCTGTCATCTGTTATTATTTTCTTACTTTTTGTCCATTCTTTAAGTTTGCTCATCTTGCCATTACTTAGGCATAATTATCTAGTAACCTCTCCACCTAGTTTGTGGTCTTGCCTTACTATCAACATGTATTCCAGGAAACAGCAGCCTTTTGGAGGCTTGTTGCCCCATTCCTGGTGTACTGTATGAAATCTGCTCTAGTACCCCCAGGTGACCCTTATGTTCAGAAGCACTGGTTTAGTGTTTTGTATTTCATTAGAGAAACTGCTCTAGGGAGGTTCACTTTTCTGAAAAATGTGATTGTCTACAACATAACATCTTGTTGCTGATCCAGTTTTGCCATTTATTCCTAAATTTGGTGTTATGAATCTGGTGAAGCAAAGAGTTATTCTAAAATATGTCATCTGAGCTTATGGAATGTCTCTTAGCAGAAAGAGCTCAAAATCATAGCATCAGGCTTCCTAGCCTCACCATTTGTCATCAGTATGTGACTTTGAGCACCTTCCTAATACTCTCTGTGTTAAGTTTTCTTTTGCAAAATGGAGTGGTAATGCCTGTCACACCTGTTTTTCCAAGGGCTATTAGGAGGATCAACTCAAGTGAGATCATGTGTGAGAAAGTGCTTTGGAAATACCAAAGAGGTGCACTATTGTAACTGTTAATGGGATGAAGATGATGTTCCTTCAGGCTATATGAGCCCTGTGTTTGTTAAGAATAGTGATGGCTTTGCTAAGTGGTTACTGTGGTAATTGGAATAGGTCTGTGTATTCTCTTCAACAGTACATTTAGATTTTACCTTGACAGTTTTCTGGCCACACTATCAATTCTGACCTCCAGTTGCAAGTAGCTGCTATGATGTTTTCTTAATGCTCTTTAGGTGTGTTTGAATTTTGGGAGCCACCTAAATAGTTTGATTACATCCTTTGGATAAATTGTGTGTCATTAACATGTTTTGATTTTTGTTTATATATACCAAATATACAGAGGGTGCCCCCCCCAAAAGTATACACACTTAAAGAAAGGAAAAAACTGTATTACAATTGTAATATGCAATATATACTGATAACAAAAGATGAATGCAAGTCACATTTGACTTCTGCAATTATAGAGGTGTACAAAGTGGTTACCATCAGTATCCACACACTTCTGATTATGGCAGACTAAAACTATAACATCTCTTAAAATGCATACTCTTTTTTTGGTATATATATTAAACATATTTATAATATTTATATATATAAATGTATTCATATATTGTCATATGCCACATAAGGACATTTCAGTCAGTGACAGACCACATATACTTTGGATTAAGATTAAAATAGAACTGAAAAATTCCTATGGCCAGCTGTGATAACATTGTAATACAACATATTACCTTGTCTATATTTAGAGACACAAATAATTACCATTGTATTACAACTGCCTGCAGTATTCAGTACAGTAACATGCTGTACATAAAAATTTGTAGACTAGAAGCAATAGGCTGTACCATATAGCCTAGATGTATAGTAGGCTGTACCATCTAAGTTTGTGTAAATACATTCTATGATATCTGCACAACGGCAAAAATTACCTAATGACACGTTTGTCTGAACATATCCCCATCACTGAGACACAGGACTGTATATTAACAAATAAAATTTTCATCATTCAAACAGATTATTTTATGATTATATGGTAACATTTTCAATGAGATGCTACTTTTTGTCTTGAAGCATGATGATTTCTATGCATTTATAGGTGTAAATTTTCTGAGTTTGAAACAAGAATAGCATGTAACTATTTTTAATCTTCTAATCATATGTGCTCTGATGACTCTTTTTCAAATGTCTCTACAGTTATTTTCTTTTCTTTTTTTTTTTTTTTTGAGTTGGAGTCTCACTCTGTCACCCAGACTGGAGTGCAGTGGCCGCTCCCGGCCACTGCAGCATCAACCTGCTGGGCTCCGGCGATCCTTCCGCCTCAGCCTTCCAAGTAGCTGGAACTACAGGCGCGCACTACCACGCCCAGCTAATTTTTGATTTATTGTAGAGATGAGGTCTCACCAAGTTGCCCAGGTGGGTCTTGAACCCGTGGGCTCAGGCAGTCCACTCACCTCAGCCTCCCAAAGCGCTGGGATTACAGGCTGAGCCACCGAGCCTGACTTACATTTATTTTCTATAATGTCTGTTTTAATGATGATAGGATTAGTCATGGTGCTTTTGGTTCATAGATAACTTTGGCCCAACAAATAATCATTTGTGTTTCTAAAAATTTAGAAGCTATGAGATAAGACAAATGAACCCTTTGTCTGAATATTTTATGTTCATCTGTTCATCACTTCTTATTCTTTGACTCCCTTTCATTTCTTGCTTTATCCAGTTATTTGATATGTTGTGTAGGATATCATTGTAAAATAGCCGTTCTATATCAAGTGATACACAATTTAAAATGTATCCAGTGAATGTGTATCCTTTAAAGTAAAATAATTTTGTTTCTCTCTTTGCATATTAGTAATAATTACCTTTTGTTCATCAGTCACTGTTCGTCAGACTTTTTGTGTTGTTTTAGTAATATTTATTATTTATAAAAAAGAAACACTTATAGTAAAAGTTGCAAGCAGTTCAGAAAGTAAATTGTGAAAGTCTTTTCCACTCTCCAAATGGCCCAATACAACTCTCTAGCAGAAAAGAATGTTAGCATTTTCTTATGTCCTTCTAGAAATTATCTATGTACACCTAAATAAATAAATGTACTTCATTGTATATTATATATACATTACACACACACACTTTTTTTTAACCAAATGGATTCATACCTATAGGTTTTTCTGTAGCTAAGTTTTTTTGCGCATAATGATGTTCTTTGAACTTCTTTCCGTAGCAATACATCTAGGTCTAACTCATACTTTTTTCCTTGTGCAGATACTCAAGTATGGGTATATAGAATGTAAGTTCCCTATTGATAATAATTTAAATTGCTTCCAGTTTTCACTGTTACAAACAGTGCTGCAGTCAACATCCTAATGTGTGCATATATCCTAATACATTGTTCAAGTGTATCTAAAGGAAATTCCTAGCAGAATTAGGTTCAAAGGATAAAGATATTTTAAACTTTGATAAGTAGTTCCCAGTTGCTCTTTTAGAAGGTTGCACCAATTTGCATTTCAAACAAATTTAACTTCAAGAAGAAAACAAGACTTAGAGACACTGAGGGCTTAAGTAACTTGACCCAGGTTCTCAAAGTTAGTAACTGTAGAGTCAGCTTTCAAACTCAGATCAACCTATGCTGTTTCTTCTAAGCTACTGCTATCTCAATTGACCTTTTAAAGTATAATTTTGGCTTAAAACTAGGGAACATCATTTTGTATCTTTTTATAGGCTCATCACTCAATCAAGCATTAATGATAACTCACTATGTAAATATATAGCCCTTTGTAGTTTTCCAAACATTTTTACATTCTTATAGTAATCCTATGAGATGTATATTAAGTATTGCCCTGAATTATGTATGTGAAGAACTGAGGCTCAAAGCAAAAAAGCTTTAAAATGCAATCAAAAGATGGTTTTTGACCAAAAACCTTGTCACTCCAAAACTGCTAAATCACTCAAGACATAATGCTAGATGAAAAGGTGAAATACAGGGTGTGAAATTAGTGCCTTTGAGTGTATTAACATTGGCATATTATTTTCAGTAACAGAGAGAAATACACTAACATATCTACTGAGGACCCAGTTCCTCAAGAATAGCATTTCTTGATTGATTAATTCAGCATTTCCCTGTGTGATATAGCCCTAGGGAGAACAGGTGATTTCAACATAGCTGTCTTTTAAAGTTACTCATTATATTTGACCCACAACCTATTTTAAACTTCTACCATAAGTATTACTGTATTGGATTTATAATCACATACCATTATATTTATCACAATAGCTTGGCACAAGTCACAAGTGTCAACACTCTCTTTCAGGAACTCCTTATTTCATTCCTTTTTATTATACTTATCTTTCCTCTGTCTTGTCTTCTTTCCTGTTAGTGCCCTCCTTCCTAGGTTCAGACCAATTTTTTCTTCATTTGTTTCCGTTCTATAGAAAACTCTCTGTGTGGGCCTTAAGGTCAACTCTTGACTTCAGATTGAAACTTTGCTATTCTCCTGGTCAGCTGAACCCGTACACAAATACATCCGCTGAACTTAAATAATCCATAGACATTTTTCAAATAAATTTTTCTTTTTTTGCTTTTTAATTGTTTTACTCGTACTGTTTACTTATTTATGAAGTTAAATGTATTGTTCCCATTTTATGATTAACGAAATGGAATCAGAGAAAGCTCATGTGACTTGCTTTAAATACAAGCCAAAGTCAGAGTTCAAATTATTCCTTACTAGTTCCTACTTCATAACAAGAAGTCTTCCAAGTTACAAAACAGGTTGTGTTCCAAAAATTCATTTGTAAGTCAGTTATTTGGCACTTGAGCATCATTTTACCACAGTGAAAAAGAAAATGTTCTAAGTGGTGATTAGGTCCCTGGCTAGCCTACAAGAATCAACTTAACTCATGTGTAACAACAAAATGGTGCATTTGCAATAAAAAATAAAAGGGAATGATAGTTGTGACTCTGGTTACAAAAAAAAAGAAAAATTATTTTTCCTATGAAAGTAGATTTAATTAGAAGTTTGGGAAACATAAAAATTATGGAGTCTGTGGGATTGTAGGATACTTTGAATCCAGTCAAAGGATAGTGATAAGCTCAGTTTCACTTTAAAATTTTGAAAATATTTGTTGTTAGATACTTCTTACTAGCATAAATCATCCAGCAGCTGTGATTACAGTCAATAGGATTGACTAAATTAAATACTTTGGAAAAAATATACTTTCAGAGATGATATATTAACCAACCTGGGTTGGTAGGAAAAATCGGAAATATTGCTTCCTTCTATCCTCCTGCTGGAAGGGCAGGAGGAGTATTGTTTTGTTCAGCCCAGCAGATCCCATCAGCTGGGACAGCTTGGCAGAGGTCTCTAGAGAGCATGGGTTGCAGTTGGAGGTTGGAGAAAGCATGCATCTTCAGTGATTTCTGTGAATGGAATGTTTGTACAATGAGAGTTTCTAATTCTGGAAAATAATTGCATTGATCCCATCTACCAATTGTTTCCTACATTATCTAGCATGCAAATAAACGTCTTAAATTTCAATTAACTTTTTTACAAGTCTAGTGCTTCTTTAACTGTCCTTTAATTTATGTTTTATTGTTTTCAGAACATTTGCATATGTCTGCTTCTTTTGTTAACAACAAAAGGGAGGTTATATTTTCCAGTAAACAGAAGCTTAAATGAGCAGATCTTCTTGCTGAGTTGGCATATTTAGAAAGTGATGAAAGAAGGATTTGCGTTTGTGCTTCCTGGATCATATTAGTGCTCTTGCCAGTCAGTATATCTACCCTGCCTTCCTGCTAGTTAACTAATAGATTAAACTACTATTGCTTTGTGTTGGGTACATTATTTGAATGTTTTATACTGCGAATTTATACCCAAGAGTGATTTAATGAAGGAGATAGCAACTGTAATTCCTACAATTCAAAATCCCTCTCAGTAGTCATTAGAAAAAAATGTATGGAAAAGGAAATGATGTAAAACTGATGAGAGAAGTAGCATCTACTTGATTATTTATACACACACACATATTTAAATATTATATATGTTTATATATGTTTTATATATGTAACATATGCACATATTTATAAACTATATATATACTTATATATGTTTTATATGTGTGTTATATATAAGTTTTTAAATGCTTTATCATTCCACAGAAACAATTTATAAAGGAATTTTTATTGTGTGATGTTTAACCGAAGAGTGTGTGTGTGTGTGTGTGTGTGTGTTAGAGGAGTTTTATCTGAAAGGTAAATAAATAATGCTCAATTTACATTCTAATATGGCCTTGCTCTGCTCAGACATGCCCCTGTCGAGTAGTTTATATATTAGGTGGAAATGGATGTGGAAATTTTCTTCTTGGGGATCCAGGTTTATCAATTAGACTACCATGTACACAGACTAAAAAGAGGTTATTTTTTCTGTTTACCTGTATGTCTGCCAGAGGTAAAGAGAGACTGGAGAGAGATTTCTCCAAAAGCTCTTTTGCCTATTAGAAGAATGCCGTGCCAGAGGGGATAGTGAGCCAAATTATGGTTTTCTTTTTCTTTTCTTTTTTTTTTTTTTTTTTT